>NW_022885111.1:0-20947 GCF_011952205.1 Bombus bifarius | reverse complement strand
AAAGTTTATAAGAAAACTATCAATTAATGCAAACAACGCATTTCAAAATATTAATTACATTCGCACGATTCGTTATCTCTAGTATTAATTTAACCATATGGTTCTATACACCCAAGACCCTCTAACAGTAATTTAGTACCATTACTAGTCGTATGTACAATGTATGTTTGTAGACAACTTTCGTAACTACAAAACATTCAGCATGATTATATATTCTTCCAAACTTAAGAAACATTTTCTAATTGCATACTTAAATTTATCGATCAATTATGAACATATGATAACATTTATTTCTTTCAACTACTAATTTTCAAATCCTCTGCTGTTCCGTTAATTGAACGACGCGCCGACTTTTCCTACAAGTATCTTGTATCTTATCTGTATTATTTAGTTATCAATAAAGAAGAAACATTTTCTAATTGTATACTTAAATTTATCGATCAATTATGAACATGTAATAACATTTATTTCTTTCAACTACTAATTTTTAAATCATCTGCTGTTCGGTTAATTGAAGGATGTCGGCTTTCTGTAGAAGTATTTCATATTTATTATTTAATTATGAATAAGGAAAAAACATACAAAATATAGTTTTTAAACGGTTTATTATTTATAAAGAGAAACTTTGACTCAGGATATATATACTATATATATACTATTTACTTACAATTTTTTTTTTAAGACTTCAAAGTCGAAACAAGCACAGGAAATTTCCAAGCTGGTTAACAGAAACTTGAATGAGACAAAAATAACCTTTAGATCTCTATATGTTCTTCGTCCCCTCTGTTGCTTCCATGTAACTCTTATCCTATTGGTGGAGCTGTGCTGATATGTGAAATTATGACTACATAAAAACATCCGGAAAGACTCATTGAATGATTTTATAGTTTAAGGTTAATAAATTTCCATAAATTAAAGTTGAAAACTTATGAGAACATGTTTTCTGTAACAAAACTTAGTAAAAACAAACTAGTAAGGTTTATAGATTCTTTAATGATTATGTATGTATTCATAAACTATTTCGATAAACATCGTTCGATAAAACGTCGAACAACACACAACATTGAAGCGCGAAATTTCAAATTCAAGGAAAGATAAATAACAAATATTGCGAACAAATGATATTAAATTTACAATAATCTCATGTAAGAAAAAATAAAAGGGATAAAAGTAGTACAGAAGATAGAAAAATCCATAAAACTGGTGGCTGGGAAATAGAAAATATATAAATTTATGTTATTAGAGTTTAGTACTTCTGTCGATCAATGTGTTACGACCGTTCGCGGAGAGACGCAGTCGCAGTAGCGAGAGGCGTAAATTCTCGCTACGATTCGGTGAATCGACGCCGCGAAGTAGTCGTTCCCCTGTTTCAGTTAAGATAAGAGGTGGTTAAATGAATATGACACAGTATAGTAAGTTATATTTCACCGTTTATTCCAACAACTTATAACGAAGGCAGTTACGCTGGTGCGTATGTACGAGATTTTTTTTTTATTTATTTGTTGAAATTACAATCAATTCTCGCGTTGAGAATATGTACGAGATGAATGAGTGACTGATCTGTGGGTGTGTCCTACCCGATGGAAGGATATTGACCGTTCGAAGGATGTGAAATCAGAACTGTCTTGGGAGACGATGCTGTCTCGGAGGAAAACTAAGGATGGGTGTGTCTAGCGCACGGGACCATCGGATTTGTAGGTGACGATTTTAGTTAGGAGAGTGAAGGAAGTGGCTTCGTTGTTAATTGGTTAACGAAGGGTCTTAACCGCCCTCGAGAGAAAGTGGTTAGTGGGAGGAAAGTTGCAGCATACGTGAGAAAAACTAAATTTCCCTTGTCCAGTCGGGGTAGACAATAGTCTTTAGAAATTCTTCGGAAACAGACGTTTGTTTGGTTTGAAGGACCTTTTCTAGGAAATCTATGAGATTTATGGAAGGTACTTGAAACTATAGAGGATACGCTGCGAGTATCCGGTGACATCTGGTTGCCATATTGCTCGCGGTGCGACGTAACAAAATGGAATAGAAAGATTATACCACAGACGAAATTATACTTTATACTTTATTATACTTTATACTTTATTATTACATTTTAACGTTTTAAACGTTTTAACGTTTAACATTCTAACATTCAGTTAGAACTTTGTATTGATTAGAGATATTGTAACGACCAGAAATATCGATACATATATCAATACTTTTACCTCGAAATTCGTAGATTCGTACTCTTCATTGTCCATACAAATTGTGTCATATATGTCCAAACCAAATTTAATTTACGTGCATTAACGTTTTCAAATCCATTTTTTATTTTCAAAGAACATCATATTTGTACTCGGTATTGCCAGTAAGTATCATGAAGAGACGAAACGAGTATCGTTTAACAACATTTAATTTATAACACCTTTTAAACATTTAGACAGATTAACACATAACACTTCTTATATATAAACATCAATTCGAAGTTATCAGCTTGGAGAAATTGGTCGATTAATACCTGTAGATTGTCTGTCTCGATGAAAGAATTAAAGAGAGCAAAAACATGATAATGCCGCTAATATAATATTCCTTCTTTCTTGTATCTGTCTGCCTCTCAGGTCGTTTTACTAATTACAATAAGTAATTCCGACTTCTTTGCGCTCTCTTTTAACGCATTCGAGACCGAAAGAAATTCATATCAGTCAGTAGGCAAGGGTATAATATACATATTTTATATATAACTTATGTAGTAATGTATATATCATGTTAATTTCATATTTTTTTCAATATAGAATTATTATATATATATATATATATATATAACTGTACATAATACATTATAGAATAACATAGTATATAATTTTATATTTTAAAAATATGTAGTATCGTGGACGAAAGGTCTGGGCAATATCGGACGAACTATGAACAGTGTCGCGAGAGCCGAGGCGCCGTCGGGCCCATCAATGTGTCATCGGTATTTTCAAGTGCATAGTTTCGTGGAAAAGACCTACGTGACCCTGGCCACGAGCGTCTGCAGAACACGTGTGCGGTGGGCCTAGGAAAAGGGCAATGGAATGCGACAACAGTTAGTCGAGAAACAGAGCGCGAGTCGAGAAACAGAGTGCGAGTCGAGAAGCCGAGTGCGAGTCGAGCGGAGACGGAGGTTGCGAGTGGCGTTGCCGAGAGAGTGTGGATTGCGCTGTGTTCTGTACGTTTGGTATGGATAGTTCAAGTTAAGCCACAATCGTCTTTTCTGTCTGATTAACATCTCTATTGTCCACGTTTTGTAAACATATTACATCGCGATATTACAAATATGAGGCATACTATTTAAGATTGTCATCGATTTAAAATCAAAGTATGAAAAGGATACCCTGGAGAGAGTAAAACACAGAATCATTCCAACTAAACATTCAGATCGTACCGACACCTAGGTATCGTTTTACAATTAAATCTCGGTCTCGAATGGATTAAAATGAAATACATACTTGCAGCTTCAACATCTTCAATATCGAGGAGATTCAAACTTTACAAATAAAAGCGGCCTGTTCCCCTTTCCACGACAGACTCTCATACCATATCCGCTCTTATCCAGGCTTTTACTTGAAACCAGCAATGCGTTCATTTACAATTTAAATTTACCCGGACCATCTACTGAATCGTCAGCCTTTTATATGTCGGAGATGAAAGAACACCGGAGCCTTTGGAATTTTGGATAATCCCGCAACATTGTAACCTAGAGTCTACTATAGCTGTAATTGAACAATTGTAGTTATTCAACCCGATTGTAATTGTTCGAGAGTCGTGATAATGAGCTTGGGCTCGAGGCGACAGTCAGTCGCCGAACGTAGCCGCGGTCACGGGATGAACGCTTTGTCTAACAAAGGTATGGAGTAATTCTATAGCTCTCCTTAAAAGAAATATTCGTGGCGACACGCGACAGTAAACATTCCAACGGTTTCTGTCCTGTGGCTCGCCACACGCAGACCCTATTCTTCGAGTAAGATGATTGCCAGATGTCGATGCGTCTCCGCAGTACATGTTCGGCTAGCTCGAGGGCCCGTTATAAATCTTAAGGTTTAGTTAACTAAAGTCCTTCAAACAGACAAACAGTCTTTGTCCCAACTACGGGAAGATAGGGGAGACATATTTTTCAACGAGCGGCGTCTTCCACTAGCAACTTTCCCTCGAGGGCGGCTAGCATCTTTTTCTAACCACCGATATGGAGATTGACCAATTAGCAACGCCAATTTCCCTTACTTTCTGAACGAAGGCTTTTCTCGACGAATCCGATGATCTCGTGTCCTTAGACACACCCCATTATAGTTTTCCTCTGTGGCATGATCGGGACGGGAAAGACATTCTTTCTCGCGATCTCATTGATGAAAGGAGTAACTCTTTACGACCAGTGAATATTACGCGTCCGACTTAGATTTTGTGAGTACGTTCATCTATCATCCCGTCGACCGCGGATTCGTTATTGAACCTAGGATCATTGTCATTAGTTTCTCGAGCACCTAACTACCGCGGTTACTTGTCCGGTTCTATAATAATCGTATTTGCACTAGTCAATGTCTTCTCCATTGCATAACGACAACGTGTAACCCAAACGAAGATTCGTTTCACGCCCCTAACCCTAATTCTAATGTAAACCCGACATCAGAATTGGGATCAGTGCCGGTTATAACAGTGCAAGAGCTTACGACCATCGTGCGCGAGTCAATTCCGTCGCTAGTGCAAAAATCGAGTGTGGAACCTAACAATTTTTCGACTCCGCTGCCTGGTGCGCAGCTACCAATCTGATTATGGAGAAAGATCCTTTACAAAGCAGTGCCCTGAATATAATTTCAATGCCGAGTGTCGAATTGACTTCTACGTAGTGGAGGCGCTAACTGGTACATCAAGCCATCCGGGTGAGTCGTTTCCATTTTACCCCGATTTCGGAGCCGAGTGTTCGCTAATTAAAGAATCCGTAGTCTTGAGAATTTCTGGCAAAAGAACGATTGATATAGTAGTAATGCGAGGAATAAGAGATATTGGTACTAAACGTATCGCTCAAATCTTGCCCGTTGCAGGTGTTAGTGGTTAGAGATAAATTTTTCATGTCCTGGCTGATTGTTATTTAAAAATACGATATCGCGATTGCTCGTCAAATTTTAAGCCAAGATCTTGACGTAATATTACACAAACTAGCCTCGCTATGTGTAAAACAAAAATAATTCATGCCCGTAATAAAACCGCTGAAAACGAGATCGATGTCAATGAAGTTGACAATGAGGTACGTGGTAGTGATAAAAGTCGATTAATCTTTCTTTTCGAAAATTCAGAGATTCATCCGTTACGGGTTCCCTACGTACTCGTACAAAAAATACAGGACAGTTAGAAGTACAATTAATTGATCCTAACATCGCCGTACAAGGAGTCCTAATAGACTTCGCGAGCGCAGAGTAGTACGTGATAGAACAAGCGACTTAATTACAGCCAAAAATCATAAAGCCTAGTAATTCACCGTTCGCGAGCCCCGTGTTACTCGTGAAGACGAACAATGGTTCAGATAGATGATAGACAGATTTTCGAGAACTAAATAAATATACGGTCGCGAATCGGTATCCTTTACCCCTCATTGCGGATCGAGTCGCGAGATTGCAAAAGCGAGATATTTTATTATTCTGGACATGGCCGGTGGGTTTCTCCAAACCCCTATTCATCCTAATTCTAGGAAGTATACAGCATTGATTACCCTCGATGAACAATTTGGATAATAAGTTGTTGTTTTCTTCGAATTCTTTTGTGCCTTTGTTCGATCCATTCGATGTCCTTTATTTGCATAACATAAGTGCGTGCGCGTTTAATGTTTCTTCCGGAAGTCATTTTCGGGACGGCGATACTATGCTGACTCCGTCGAAAATGGGGATTCTTATATCTTCGGATAACCCTAATAATTTTGCAACTCATACTTGTCTAAATATTCTAATATTTATGTTCTTCCTTGCTACAATTTTGTAAACCATCAAAGCGTTTACTACGGAAACCCTCAGGAGTAGTCGCGTGCCAAGTCTTCTGTAGCATTTGACCCTTTTTAATTGTGGTGACATAAGAAATCATTTGGTCGGAGTGATCTGTACTACACTTTCCTTCATTGTATTCAGCAGCGGCTGCTGATTTCGATGTTGCGAACAAACGAAACGAGAGATCGTTCTTGAGATTCCTTTGAAAACACGTATAACAGCCAACGTGCCATTCGTACGTTGTCGTCTATTTGGATGATGTCCTAATTATTGCCGACTCGATAGATCAAGCTCTAAAAGTATTGCACACCGTACTAGATACCCTTGTAAAAGCCGGATTCTCCTTTAACTTTTCAAAATGTTCTTTTCTAAAGGCATCGGTACTCTATTTGGAATATGTAATTTACGACGGAGAAGTTCGTCCCAATCCGGGTAAAATGCACGCCTTGAGTTCTTTACCTGCGTCAACGACCGTCACACAGCTCAGGCAGTTCATAGGTTTAGCCCTTTATTTCCGAAAATTCGTCCCTAAATTTTCACGGGTAATGAAACCCTTGTATGCGCTTACTTCCGATAATAAAAACATGACTTGGACAGATAGGCATGGAAAAATAAGGCAAAAGGTAATTTCCGCCCTGACCGACGCGCCGGTGTTAATGGTATTTGACCCGAACTACCCCATAGAACTTCGTATCGACGCTAGTTCGGATGGATATGAGGTTATTTTAATGCACAAGAGTGAAGGTAAAAATAGAGTAATAGAATATTACAGTATAAGAAGTAGCCCTGCGGAATCTAGGTATCATTCTTACGAACTAGAAACGTTAGGAGTTGTGAACGCCGTCAAGCATTTCCGTCATTATCTCCACGGACGAGAATTTCTTGTCGTCTCCGATTGTAATCCTTTGAAGGCATCCAGTAGTAAGGTAAATTTAAATGACAGGGTTTACAGGTGGTGGGCTTACTTACAAGCTTTTACTTTTGACATTCTGTACCGGGAAGGTAAACGAATGGCCCACGTAAATTTTGTCTCGCGAAATCCCGTAGACTTGGATCACCTTACGATCAACGAAGTCATAGAGAAGGAAATCAATCTGACCGAAATCTCCGAAGACTAGCTATTAGTGGAATAACGTCGCGACTCCCAAATTTCTGGGATCGTCAATAAATTACAGAATGAAGAGCTCGCGGAAGACGTCGCGAATACGTATGAGTTACGGTCCGGTACCCTTCATCGTAAAATACAGAGAAAAGGCAGAACTCTCTGCTTGTCCATTGTCCCCAGAGGTTTTAGATGATCTGTTATTAACCATGTGCAACAGTCAATTATGCACTTAGGTTGGGATAAAACGCTTGAGAAACTGTGCGAGTGTTACTGGTTCGAAGGAATGGCGGAGTATGTTCGCCAATTCGTAGAGAACTGTCACGCTTGTCAAGTTTCGAAGGCCAGTTCAGGTAAAATACAAGCTGAATTACATCCTATACCTAAGACCAGCATACCTTGGCATACAGTTCACGTGGACATAACGGGCAAACTAAGCGGTAAAAGTGGTTCGAAAGAGTATGTCATTGTTTTGGTCGACGTCTTCACTAAATTCGCATATCTGCATCATACTCGTAAAGTAGATTTCCTTAGTACCGTTAAAGCACTTAAGTACTATATTTTTATTCGGCAGTCCCTGCCGGATAATAGCGGATCAGGGAAGATGTTTTACGGGCAAAGAATTTCGAGACTTTTGTCAAGATAAATACATTAAACTCCATTTAATTGCGACCGGAGCTAGTAGGGCCAACGGACAGGTAGGGCGTATTATGAGTACGCTAAAAAAAAACATGTTCACAACAATAGAAACCAACTGGCGGTCCTGGCAAGACGCGATCGGGGAAATACAACTGGCCTTAAATTGTACCACCAACCGCGTGACTAAGTCAAGCCCGTTGGAACTACTAATCGGTAAAACAGCGAGACCCTACGGCTTATCCCTACCCGACAATATCGAAGAAAGAGAAGTAAATATCTCCCATATAAGACAGCAGGCGATAAAGAATATAGAAGCAAGCGCCAAATACGATAAGGATAGGTTCCACGAAAACAAAGCTAAAATAGTTAGGTTCAACCTTGGCGATTTCGTATTACGCAAAAACGAGGAAAGAAACCAGACGAAGTTAGATCCGAAATTCAGGGGTCCATTCGTAATAGCAGAGACTTTGGAAGGAGATGGATATACCCTAAAAACCTTAGACGGCAAACGATCATATAAGGACAGACACGACAGACTGAGAAAAATGCCAGAAGGTTGCGTCCCTGCTGAGTTAGACGTCTGCGGTGATGACAACGGCGGTGATAATAACGATGCAAGTACACTGACCTCAGAGGATCATTAACACTGCGTTGTGGTCATAGTAATACACCGAGTGGTTTTATATGCTTTTTGTTGTAAACCGTTGAGTGGGTTTACGTGCTTTTTGTTGTAAACCGTTGAGTGGGTTTATGTGCTTTTTGTTGTAAACCGTTGAGTGGGTTTACGTGCTTTTTGTTGTAAACCGTTGAGTGGGTTGATGTGCTTTTTGTTGTAACCCGTTGAGTGGGTTGATGTGCTTTTTGTTGTAACCCGTTGAGTGGGTTGATGTGCTTTTTGTTGTAACCCGTTGAGTGGGTTGATGTGCTTTTTGTTGTAACCCGTTGAGTGGGTTGATGTGCTTTTGGTTGTAACCCGTTGAGTGGGTTGATGTGCTTTTGGTTGTAACCCGTTGAGTGGGTTTATGTGCTTTCTGGGTGTAATGCACCCAACGTGGCAATATGATCCAACAAACTGAGGTTCACCAGTGTACGAAATCGAAACTGATCTGTTGTGTCATTACGGTCTGACTGGCGACTCACAGAACGCACCTAACACTTTGAATACAAATTATAACATTACAAATTCCTATTCTCTTTTATTTTTCTGTTGTCAAACCTCCGAACGAAACTTTGTTATTGCACTGGATCCTTGACTTGCTTGGACATTTAGTTAAATCGTAAATAATGTCAGTTGAATCTAATGTAAGAAAACACGATATTTTAGTTACACACGAGGACGTGTGATAGTCAGGAAGGCCGTGTCGGAGATGAAAGAACACCGGAGCCTTTGGAATTTTGGATAATCCCGCAACATTGTAACCTAGAGTCTACTATAGCTGTAATTGAACAATTGTAGTTATTCAACCCGATTGTAATTGTTCGAGAGTCGTGATAATGAGCTTGGGCTCGAGGCGACAGTCAGTCGCCGAACGTAGCCGCGGTCACGGGATGAACGCTTTGTCTAACAAAGGTATGGAGTAATTCTATAGCTCTCCTTAAAAGAAATATTCGTGGCGACACGCGACAGTAAACATTCCAACGGTTTCTGTCCTGTGGCTCGCCACACGCAGACCCTATTCTTCGAGTAAGATGATTGCCAGATGTCGATGCGTCTCCGCAGTACATGTTCGGCTAGCTCGAGGGCCCGTTATAAATCTTAAGGTTTAGTTAACTAAAGTCCTTCAAACAGACAAACAGTCTTTGTCCCAACTACGGGAAGATAGGGGAGACATATTTTTCAACGAGCGGCGTCTTCCACTAGCAACTTTCCCTCGAGGGCGGCTAGCATCTTTTTCTAACCACCGATATGGAGATTGACCAATTAGCAACGCCAATTTCCCTTACTTTCTGAACGAAGGCTTTTCTCGACGAATCCGATGATCTCGTGTCCTTAGACACACCCCATTATAGTTTTCCTCTGTGGCATGATCGGGACGGGAAAGACATTCTTTCTCGCGATCTCATTGATGAAAGGAGTAACTCTTTACGACCAGTGAATATTACGCGTCCGACTTAGATTTTGTGAGTACGTTCATCTATCATCCCGTCGACCGCGGATTCGTTATTGAACCTAGGATCATTGTCATTAGTTTCTCGAGCACCTAACTACCGCGGTTACTTGTCCGGTTCTATAATAATCGTATTTGCACTAGTCAATGTCTTCTCCATTGCATAACGACAACGTGTAACCCAAACGAAGATTCGTTTCACGCCCCTAACCCTAATTCTAATGTAAACCCGACATATAAATATATAATGAACCCAGAACATGTGCCTGTGCCCCTGGTATCGATGTTCGGCTTGTGATGTTCGTACCGGAACCTTCGCACAATTTCAATTTGTCACGCGTGAACATCGATTCTTCCAAGGGTCACAGCTTTATGCGGCTAAATCCTTTAGAACGATTAAAATGATACTAATGATATGGTATTTTTTACAAAGATTTAACATATCCATAAAATAGGAAGTTTCGTGCTCTCCTATTTTATATTAATTATAAATTAATAAGTTTTATATGTGTTATTTATAGATCTAATAAATTTTGTATTGGTTTACAGCAGGTGCTCCGGGTATAAACAGACGACAAACGAACAAATAGAAATTCAAACTATTGTCGTTGTTTAACTCGCATGGGACTATAAGCTCGAATTGGATTTAAACGTTACGATCGTCGAGAATAATTACTATGTGTACCCTGTACGACGGGCAGAGAATCTTAAGTTATTAACGGCAATTCCTTTGTGCATAATTCAGGTTTATTAACAACCAGTAATGGATAATCATCGATGAACTCTTTTTGAATAAAGTTCACATTTATAAAGCAAACACTATAAAATACGACAGGACAATTGTAATCGATAAATGACATTTTATTAGGATATTATAAGAAGCTAAGATATCGAGGTACATTAAAATTGAGTCCGCTGCAACCCTCATGACATTTAAAATCCTACGCGTATATTGAGTAAAGTTGTTATATTAAATATAATCATATTAAATACAAGCTCGTCCGCTGGATTCCCAAATTATTTGGTTAAATACTTTGAATACGAGAATACCGAGTGTTAACAGTAGTAAATCCTCTATATGGTATGTCTACTTTGCTATCTTGAATAGGTAAATAACATTTCACTTTAACGCATTTAACCAATATTAACATTTAACATTTAACCAATATTATACGCATATGCACATAATGTTACTGTTACATATAATGATATATACGTAGATATACACGTTAATTAAATCCTCTATATGGTATTTTTATATCAGTATCGTAAACATTGTAAACCGGAAATCTTTTATTACACACGTACATATACAGTCAATATTATTGTTACATATAGTGATACATACGTTGATCCACACATTAATTAAATCCTCTATATAGTATTTTTACTTTGCTATCTTGAATAGATAAATAATCTCGAATATAGACATACAGGTACAGTTACGTTGATATACACCTTTGTACAAGGTGTCAAAAAATTTTTTATCACAGCGTTTTTTTAAGACGATTTTATAGCTTCGAAATTCATCTTGACACGATTTTCAATGTCAAATTATTTTTCTATTGCATCATGTGATACTCATTAGGAGGAACAAAACTTCTGTTTTCTTAGAAAAAATGTTTGAAATTTCATTAATTCCTAGATTGATTTTATTTATACATTAAGGTCAGATATGACATCAAATAATGTCAATACTAATATCTAGTTATTTGTCAATTTACAGCATCTGAAAAACAAGACATCTTCGAGACAGCGTGGGTTTTCTTTCCAACTTTCTTAACTTTCAACAATAAAATTTTCGTCAAACGATACAATCTATCCAACAAAGTTCTTGTACACAGCCAATCTCGTAAGAACATAGATCTTCTTCAAGTATTATTCTTCACAATGCTTCGTGTGGAATTTCTACTTGACGAGTTATTATTAAACGATTAAAAGCTTATTATTATACGATAATGTAATATCGTAGAATAACTTTGATTGGAGATCAGCTGAAATTAGAAAACACCGTGTACGCCGTCTTTTTGTGGTTTGTTTACATCCAAGAGCGCCTAGTAACAGCGACGCGAGAAAAGATAAGCAGCGTCAAAACAGAAGTACGGTTTCATATTTCAAGGAGTGGCAATCGAGAGGCCAGAGTATGTGAGCCGAAAAGTGTGTGTGTGTGTGTGTGTGTGCAGGACCGAGCAGGAATGCATTGGCGAGGTTCAGAGTTGATCGAGACGTCGAAGCATAGAGTCGTTAGAATTGAGTTGCGAGTGTTGTCGAGTGTTAGAGTTGCTAGTGAGAGAGAGAGAGAGTTACCAAATAGTTGTCAAGTTATTTGATGTAAATACGAGCGTTGCATTTAGTTTTCCTGTTAATCAAACATCGTTTCTCTGTCTAACTAATATCTGTATTTTCAATCCATTATTAATAAATTATAATTAATCGGACAAAATTACACCTTTAATATATTCCGATATGGTGGGTCCTTAGGTTTATTGAGGGTCGAAGTGACGTTACGCAGGCTGGTTGTTGTCCGGTGGCGCGAGCTGGCGCGGGCTGGCGTGCAGATGTTTTAGGCGGCGTAACAACAAGGAAGATCCTAGAAAATGAGAAGGGTGGATTAGAAGAACGAAGAAAACTCGAAGAAGATACAAAAGAAGAAACTACAGAGACAGAAGTCAATTCAAAAGGTATATTAAATAATAAGTGCGATTTACTTGATACCGAAAGAGCTATTGAAATTAATGATACGGTTCAAGATATTAAATTTACTGAAGGTAGAAGCCGCACTCAAAATGATATGGAAGATGTAGTAGAAGATTCACAAGAATTATCTAATAAAAGTAAGTTATCAGAAATAAGGATTGCACTTAACAAAATTGAATATACAAAAACTATTTTACGGAATAAAAAGAATTCATTAGAAAGAGAAAGAGGAGTAAGGGAAAAGAAGAAAATGTACAGACAGAAATTATTTCAAAAAATATATCAGATGATAAATGTGA
Organism: Bombus bifarius; assembly: GCF_011952205.1. NCBI lineage: Eukaryota > Metazoa > Arthropoda > Insecta > Hymenoptera > Apidae > Bombus > Bombus bifarius. The sequence goes on along the minus strand of NW_022885111.1, from coordinate 8,118 downwards.
TTTGCTTTAGAAAAAAAAAAAATATATTATCCACAAACTACATTAGGAATTTATCTATTTTAGTGAGGAGAAAGAGAAAGGATAGAGGAGTTGATCAATAGACTGTGGATTTTGAAGCGTTTATGAAAAACTTACAATTTTAATAAAATATTCAATGTAAAGTCTTTGTTATAATATTCAGATAGATAGATGAAAAAAATACTGAATTTGCATAATTACTCATGGCTTACTGATCAATCATGCGACCCGTTCAGAGGTAACTCGAGTTGTAAAGGCGACAATTTATTAAAAATGGTATATCTGACGTACGATGCATTTGCTCATGTTAAACTATTTAAATAAGTATAAAAATCACGCGAAAAAAAATCTACTGAAAATAATGTTGAACTAGTTAATAATAATAAATCATATAGTGAAACACAAACCTTAAATCAAGATTTTAAGTTCAAAAAAAAAAAAGAAAGAAGAAGAAAGAAGTTGATAAAATGACAGCAATAAAATGACCAAAAATTGAATTACGATCCCGAGCATCAACTCGCTGATCTTCAAGTAGAATGTTCCGACAAAGACAGGACGACACAAGAGTTCGAGAAGCACATAGAGGACATGAAGGAGGAAGTGCAAAAATTAGAATTGCAACTCGACGAGTTACAAAAAAAAGAAAAACACACACGCACGTAAAAAGAGTTCAATCTTTTGGAATACAAATGGAAGAACTAACAATAAAATTAGAAGAAATAACACAGAAGAAATAAGTCACTAATATGAAATTACCTGATGGCTGATGTTGATCGTTGACGTTTATAATGATTGAATTTCGTCCACGGCGCCATCTGGATCCTTGTTGAAAAATTAAAATAGCCGCAACAGCACCATTGAGCTCATCACGTTTGTTGGTGAGTCGAGGAGCTGGAGGATTTCTCATCCTCAAGGACATAAATTTCACCGGTTCCGGTAATGTTTTTTACATGGTCCAAGCATTCGAAATCACAACATCGCTTTCCAAGACGAAATTTCCTGCATGGCTGTAGTAAACAGAAATCGATCAATTGTACAGATCAATCGTCACTCGACTGCTCGAGAATTCAGGTCATCCAGAGAATAGAATAGAGACGTGGAAAAATGTAATGCGATCATCGCAGTGGGAGGAAATAGGGGGATAGGGACCAAATGAATGAACGAGATGTTAAGGACAACTGACGACAAGTTCTTCTTCTGTCGAGAATTGCATGTTTGTGAATGGTTTGTGGGTGGTTAGGTGGAGAGAATTGAAGAGTTTGGAGGTGACTGGAAGAGTGTTTTGGGCAAGGTAGATTGCAGAATGGTTGCGGTAGCATTGTGTTAATTATGGGTTTGTACATGTAATCTTTGTATGTATCACTACATAGAACCTAACGTATATTTTTAATAATACATCAGAGTTTTAGTTATTTCATAGCTATGAATTTTATACTCTATAATCTTGACGTTTTATTTCACAGAAGCGTTTGAATATCCATAAAAATTAAATGAACCAATGTATTCATTATCTTATAGAGAAGATATATTATTTTTAATTATGTTCCAATTATTTATCATGATCCTGATTTCCTTATTCTGAAAATTTGAAAGGAAGTTTTGTAGTTTGATACTTTCAGCGACAAAGGGTCAATATTGCTTTAGTATATTTCGTCACATATACATGTATATCTATATATCCACCGAAAATGCGCTCTTGTAGACAAACGCTCGATTCGCGTCATAGCTTTTAAAGCTTGTCGCATCTCAATCAGTTGGAAAAAGTTTTTCCTGTAGCATATTTTATTTTTACGAACCAACAAGGTCTTTGTTTATTTCCTTCTTTTTTTTGCTCCAATTCCCCCATTGTTTTTTCAAGGATAGTATTTCAGAGCCATTAGTCAAGTTCATTGTAACAATAAACGTACGTTTCGGAAACATTTTGTGCTGTGAAACAGAATACACTAAAGTTTGAAGGTCACATCGATTTTCGAAAGTTTATAAATGGAGGTGTATGACAGTATCACCAGCTGTTGCTGTCCCCAAGCGCCAAAATACGTTCTGACTACTATTTTATGTATCTCACAGAAGTATGTCTTCATTCATCATCTCCCATGCCATCCACCAACGTGTTCTTAACATGTTATCTCCTAGTAAAATATTGATGTTGAGTCAGATATCCAACTGAATAATCTTTTCGGTGTCTACTATAAGACATTTAAAACCAAGGCTCGTACACACGTGTGCTTATACGTCAGATGTAATACTTAACAGGAAACCTGCTTATATTAATATTAAATTTATGCATAGTAGGATGTTCGACCTTTGTAAAAATGAAATTATAATACATACAGTTTCACCGTGGAAAAGTGAATCTTTCTAGCATGTCCACGCAAATGCAGGGTAGGGGAGGACTGTGCATGCACCAAACAACTTTACGTTCGTAATTTTTCACACAAATGTACAACTGTAGGGAAAAAAATTATCTCTGATTTTTCGGATGTTAGGAGTCGACAATATCGCATAACGGAATGCTGTGTTCTACGTATTCTATTTTTGTTACGAAAGTGGTACAAACGAAGTCCACATAAGAATAGTACAACAAAATCGGTTGAGGTTAGGTTATCGTGCAGATATCGCGGCTTTTGCATTGCAAATCACGCAACTGCCAGTCTCGTCGTTCCTTGTAAACGAAAGAAAGGTATTGTAATCGGTCGGAATTAACATAAAACTCGTCGCATGCGACCATATGGCCTGAATGGTGAATAAACGAGAGTAGAGCGCGAGCTATGTGATTCTAACCGTTTAGGCGGAAACTAATGATTGTAACCAGAGCCGAGATATATGCCAATATTACTTTGCTCGACAAAGCGTATAAGATGAGGAGAGAATCGCGATAAGGTAGAACAAGAGACAGATATTCTCTACGTAAAGCAAGTCTGTCAACTAGATTGAAATCCTATAGCTATAACTACAGTGAATCCATATTCTGGCGAATTGTCTTTTCACAAATGAAGCTTCTGAAGAACGGAATTGATACAATAACTACTGTTGTAAGAGTCTATATATTTGTCTATCTATATCTATATATATATCGATCTATATATATTTGTCAGAATGTCATTTTATCAAAAAACCCATCCTCTGTAATCATAGTTTATTGATTATTATAATCATTATTAATTTAACATTTTTGTGTACATACAAAATTTAAATTATACCTCGCTTGAGAACAAAAATTCTATTTATTTTCCTAACATGTACTAATAATTATTGATCAAACTAGAAAAAGCTGGAGGAGATTACTTAGGAAGATTACTTAGCATCTTATATTCCTATATTTATGTATAGTAAAATGGCTTGTATCCATTTTCATGAATTATAACTGACATTTCAAAGCATTCATGTAGATATGTAACTCTCGTTAATTAATAATTTAACAATGCGTCATGAAACGTATCATTTTCGTTTCTTCCTTTGTTTCGTTATACACAGGAACGAATTTGTAAATAAAGATGTATAATCAACGATAACATATGACAGCGAGTATAATAACTGTCAGCAAAGGAAGAGGTCGGTAAAATGATTGTGGTTCAGTGTATCGGTAAATAAGCTTTGACAGACGTTGCCGGGGGACTCGGTGTCGGTGAAACCGCGTCGATGAAATGATTGTCAGTAATTTAAAGATAACCCAATTTATTGATCTGTCTCCCTTTCATGGCGTTGTACGTCTCTCTATAAAACATATTCTACCTCGGAGGGCTGAAAAATTTAACTTGGTCTCACTGGACTGGACTGTAAGTAAGAAAATTGAAATGCAAAATCCACGTGTGAGCGCAACGGTTTAGATGGAAAGTTCGATAGGACAATTATATATATTAGCCTGAAAGAAAGCTCGTGGCTTCGCACGCAACACGTAATTTCCCTCGCTGAAATAATCCTATTACAACGATACGATTTAAAATTTTCCTTAACAGACCTCGCAATGTAATTCTTCATCTACAATTTTTTATTCGGCCTGAAACAAGAGACTTTCGAAGCCTTATAGAGTCTCGCGAATCTAAAAGTCAGGTTTCAACGTATTTTCGCGTCTTATTCTATAATACTGAAGACATTAAAGGTGTTAACGATTATTGTCTCACGATGTACGTACATCAAACGAGTACTTACGCAAGAGACGAATGGAAATGGAAACAGCCGAGAATAATTGAAGATAATTTGAATACGTTCCAGGCTATAATACAATTTCTCGTGAACCGTAATTGATTCGCAGAAGGGAATTGCTGCTTCTCACGACTAGCAAAGTGTTTCGCAAAAAAAAAAAAAAAAAAGTAAAGAAAAATGGTATCGGAAGGATAGAAAAAAAGCGGTGGCCTACATCAAGCAATCTTCATGCCGATAATGCATTTATTATTCAGTTCGTTCATTTTCTATCGCGTAACAGACACTGGGATAACTGACAGAACGAGCGTATAAATCTTGCATCTCTCGACCTGACTTCTCCCGATGGAAAAATATTTACTGGTCTGGAATCGTGCATCGCTAATTAGTAAAAAGTAATAAGCAAGAAAGCAATTATACTACCGGATTGGTATTTCTATTTTATTGGAGATTAATTAACCTGAGTAAACCAACAAAAACTTATCGAAAATCAATCGAAATTAAATCACCTTTTCAAACAGGCTATAAATAGCCAACTAATATTTGCAGTAATAAACTTCACTTTCGAATAAAGTATACGCTCTATAAATTGTAAATTGATAATTTCGTTATTATATCATTTTTCTTAATCTAAACTGAATTCAGTGAAAAGAGCTTTCAATTGAATTACACACTTCATTAGTTTATGAATTATATTCGTTACCATACGTACAAAAGAAGGTTGACTGGTTTAAAAATTCAAAGGGTAGAACCTCCAAGCTCACGATTGGAAACAGATTCAGTTCAATGGTTTAATTTGCCATTTAATTGAATTCTCTGGCAATTTCAGCGAACTGTGGGCTTTAGAAGTGTCCAGCATTCAAAGGCAAGACCTCCTCCATCTTTCTCTTTCTTTCAGTTCCAACCTCAAGTAATTGACCTGTTAATTCGACGCTATATTTACATGCTCGCAAGGGATTCAGACGACTTCATTGCGTTAAATTCGCAATTTAGCAAACACGAATGTCTCGATCAATTTGTAGTTCGAAACAAATAAAAGATAATCAATTTTTCAAAATAACAATCGATATGTTCAATGCATTTGTCGATGCATTTGATCGTTATGTTCATTTAGCATTTTTATCATAAAAGCGTAGAACACATGTACATACACATAATATTCCATGAAATGATTTATACAGACTATGAGTCTCGTTTTATCATATTATAAAAGAATGAATTTTTCCCAATAAATGTAACTTCATACAAAATCTCGTTTAAAAAATTCAGTTTTTATTCTCATCAAATTAATTTAATATCGGAATATGTGATTTTAGTCGTTATAAAAATTTTATGTCAAAAAGCGTTCGCAGATACATATATAAATAAATGTCCAATCCTATGCATTTATTTAAGCTGAAATCTGAACTTAAATATTTATTAACAATATTCTGACGAATATGTAATGAAAGATAAAAGCAGCTTTATTTTTTTTATAGGATGGCTCATGTTTTTTATTCATTTTATGTTTTTCGTTGTCAGCGCGTAACTACCTATCAGCCGCATGAATGCCAGGTTTTACTACTCAGAAGCGAAGAAGCGAAGAAGCAAATATACGTTACCTTGCATGGAAAAACGTTAGATACATATAAAAGTCATAACGTAGCTATTTACACATGGGGAATATTTATTTTTGTATGAAATATTTTTGCTTCTGAATTCTCATTATAAATGTACGTCCATTTCCTACGTTAAAGTACGTCTCTGCTTTGAAAACCTTCATTTAAATATAACGGTTAACAAAATATTATTAGAGAAATATTAAAACGAGACGCTAAAAGAACATTTTAATAAAGTACAAATGATTATTTGTTCTTTGTTAAATTACACTGCTGTAACTCTAATTTTATTCAATTCAAAATGAATCATTTATAAACTGAACCGGAATATAAAATTTTATTCCGCAAAAATCATAAAGTTGAAAGTTAGGAACGAATAACAAATGAATAACCTAGTTTCATTAAAAGGCACGTGGTTAAGGTACGCCAATCCGCGTAATAACTTTGACACTCCAATTATTATAAAATATGTATCCTTAAGGGATTTTTTTGCGCGAATGCAAAATACTTTTCATACGTGCAACTGAATAAATGGGGCGTGATTTTCAATATTTCCTTTTGTAGAATTTATAACAAAGTAACTTTTTCACAAATGTTTTCGCTAACATTTTTACAACGTAAATGTCTTCTTTTGTAATTAATAATTTCAACATTTCTCTGAACAGTTTCGTTGCGATAAAAAAAATATACAAAGCTTATGACGTGCTTGTTTAAAAATATTTATACGGAACAAGACTTTGAATTTGTCAGACCAATCGTTCTAACGAACGAATAAATTAAACGACTCGTAACAAAGAATTATTCCTGTCCATGTTTCTCTTTGTAAAAGTAATTCAAGGCAAGTTAGATGAATCGCTGTGTACCCTATTCGCATTAACGGTGTGCTTTAGTTTCTCTCTGGTTGTGTTAAGTGTTTAAGTAATGAGCATATACTCACTACGGGCGGGTTGCATACGATCGATATGCACCACTTCAGCCTCGAATTGTAGCAGACGCAGAAACTGCAAACCGAAGGCCCCGGCTCAAACGTAAGATCATGTCGAATGGTTTCTCCTTGAAAGTCAGCACAGCGGTTGTTTATAGCATCTGAAAACGATTCTCAGCTTGAATATCTTTGCCATTCGACGGTCGTACGCGCAGTTACGTTAACCGTTTCAACGCCACTCAGCGTGATCATGCTGTACGCATAGTGTGGTGAACTGTGTCGCGATGTTTGGTTACGATTGTCAATTCACAGCGCGCTCGGTTCCGAACGTAGCTTGTCGCTAGTCTATCAGAGTTTCCTCTCGTAATTACTTTTCTTTCAAATAATCGTAAACCAAATAAAGAAAAAACTAATGTATAAATTACCTCTTGAATTGGAAAACCAATTACAGAACGTCACACAAACAAAAGGTAAAGCACGAATATTTGGCAACCTTTTGACTCTTTAGTGTAACGTTTCTGATATAGCTGATGAAGTGAAGCGTGAACGCGTTGAAAGGTATGTTTCGACAAAAAAAAAAGAGCAGTGCAATCGAGTTGATCGGCACTTCTCGTAAATAAATAAACGAAGCGCTATTGCGCTTCATGGTACAATCCGATACGGATTTTTGAAACATCCCTGATACTGAAACGGCTAATAGCGTTACGAAAACGATCGTGCCAGGAAATTTGATCAACGGATCCGCATTGCGGCTGCCACGATGCTTCTACGTAGCATTGATGCTTTATCGATGAAGCACGATTGAAATTGGATATTCGATTTCTTACTGGGGAGAGAGTTTTCATATCGTGTTTACTGTTTCACTTCGCAAGTGTGCTTTACAGTATACGTTAGAACTTGAAATCGAGCTATTTGAGTTAAAGTCGCTTGTAGCTTGAAATGACGTTTAAAGGATATAAGAATAATAGAAGGCTAAAATTCAAAAGTGTATATATACATTACTAATATATAATGCCTATAATATATAATATAATAAATAATAATGCCTATATATCGACTAATTTATCAATTAATTAAATCCGTGTATATCAAGTTTTCTATAATTTAGTACTTTCGTGTAACTACAGAAATTTGATGCAATATAAAACTTGATTAAAACAGCGATTCATTAGGAAACGAGAATAATGATGCAAATATTTTTTGTAGCCATTATATAGGATTTCGATCGCATAATTAATCAGTATCAACTTACCAGTCTTTAACGGAAGAACAAAAAGAAGGGCAGGCGGTACACAGACCGCAATCATGATCATTTTCAAGTAGAATCTCAAACTGCCGTACATCTTTGAAAACTTTGTTAGTCGTAAGGGATCAAAGGATGATGTCCGCGCTGCGGAAAATAGATGAGAAGCGGCTATTTCAACAACCACCGTGTAG
>NW_022885110.1:0-28987 GCF_011952205.1 Bombus bifarius | reverse complement strand
AATTATTTTTCTATTGCATCATGTGATACTCATTAGGAGGAACAAAACTTCTGTTTTCTTAGAAAAAATGTTTGAAATTTCATTAATTCCTAGATTGATTTTATTTATACATTAAGGTCAGATATGACATCAAATAATGTCAATACTAATATCTAGTTATTTGTCAATTTACAGCATCTGAAAAACAAGACATCTTCGAGACAGCGTGGGTTTTCTTTCCAACTTTCTTAACTTTCAACAATAAAATTTTCGTCAAACGATACAATCTATCCAACAAAGTTCTTGTACACAGCCAATCTCGTAAGAACATAGATCTTCTTCAAGTATTATTCTTCACAATGCTTCGTGTGGAATTTCTACTTGACGAGTTATTATTAAACGATTAAAAGCTTATTATTATACGATAATGTAATATCGTAGAATAACTTTGATTGGAGATCAGCTGAAATTAGAAAACACCGTGTACGCCGTCTTTTTGTGGTTTGTTTACATCCAAGAGCGCCTAGTAACAGCGACGCGAGAAAAGATAAGCAGCGTCAAAACAGAAGTACGGTTTCATATTTCAAGGAGTGGCAATCGAGAGGCCAGAGTATGTGAGCCGAAAAGTGTGTGTGTGTGTGTGCAGGACCGAGCAGGAATGCATTGGCGAGGTTCAGAGTTGATCGAGACGTCGAAGCATAGAGTCGTTAGAATTGAGTTGCGAGTGTTGTCGAGTGTTAGAGTTGCTAGTGAGAGAGAGAGAGAGTTACCAAATAGTTGTCAAGTTATTTGATGTAAATACGAGCGTTGCATTTAGTTTTCCTGTTAATCAAACATCGTTTCTCTGTCTAACTAATATCTGTATTTTCAATCCATTATTAATAAATTATAATTAATCGGACAAAATTACACCTTTAATATATTCCGATATGGTGGGTCCTTAGGTTTATTGAGGGTCGAAGTGACGTTACGCAGGCTGGTTGTTGTCCGGTGGCGCGAGCTGGCGCGGGCTGGCGTGCAGATGTTTTAGGCGGCGTAACAACAAGGAAGATCCTAGAAAATGAGAAGGGTGGATTAGAAGAACGAAGAAAACTCGAAGAAGATACAAAAGAAGAAACTACAGAGACAGAAGTCAATTCAAAAGGTATATTAAATAATAAGTGCGATTTACTTGATGCCGAAAGAGCTATTGAAATTAATGATACGGTTCAAGATATTAAATTTACTGAAGGTAGAAGCCGCACTCAAAATGATATGGAAGATGTAGTAGAAGATTCACAAGAATTATCTAATAAAAGTAAGTTATCAGAAATAAGGATTGCACTTAACAAAATTGAATATACAAAAACTATTTTACGGAATAAAAAGAATTCATTAGAAAGAGAAAGAGGAGTAAGGAAAAAGAAGAAAATGTACAGACAGAAATTATTTCAAAAAATATATCAGATGATAAATGTGATTTGCTTTAGAAAAAAAAAAAATATTATCCACAAACTACATTAGGAATTTATCTATTTTAGTGAGGAGAAAGAGAAAGGATAGAGGAGTTGATCAATAGACTGTGGATTTTGAAGCGTTTATGAAAAACTTACAATTTTAATAAAATATTCAATGTAAAGTCTTTGTTATAATATTCAGATAGATAGATGAAAAAAATACTGAATTTGCATAATTACTCATGGCTTACTGATCAATCATGCGACCCGTTCAGAGGTAACTCGAGTTGTAAAGGCGACAATTTATTAAAAATGGTATATCTGACGTACGATGCATTTGCTCATGTTAAACTATTTAAATAAGTATAAAAATCACGCGAAAAAAATCTACTGAGAATAATGTTGAACTAGTTAATAATAATAAATCATATAGTGAAACACAAACCTTAAATCAAGATTTTAAGTTCAAAAAAAAAAAAAAGAAAGAAGAAGAAAGAAGTTGATAAAATGACAGCAATAAAATGACCAAAAATTGAATTACGATCCCGAGCATCAACTCGCTGATCTTCAAGTAGAATGTTCCGACAAAGACAGGACGACACAAGAGTTCGAGAAGCACATAGAGGACATGAAGGAGGAAGTGCAAAAATTAGAATTGCAACTCGACGAGTTACAAAAAAAAGAAAAACACACACGCACGTAAAAAGAGTTCAATCTTTTGGAATACAAATGGAAGAACTAACAATAAAATTAGAAGAAATAACACAGAAGAAATAAGTCACTAATATGAAATTACCTGATGGCTGATGTTGATCGTTGACGTTTATAATGATTGAATTTCGTCCACGGCGCCATCTGGATCCTTGTTGAAAAATTAAAATAGCCGCAACAGCACCATTGAGCTCATCACGTTTGTTGGTGAGTCGAGGAGCTGGAGGATTTCTCATCCTCAAGGACATAAATTTCACCGGTTCCGGTAATGTTTTTTACATGGTCCAAGCATTCGAAATCACAACATCGCTTTCCAAGACGAAATTTCCTGCATGGCTGTAGTAAACAGAAATCGATCAATTGTACAGATCAATCGTCACTCGACTGCTCGAGAATTCAGGTCATCCAGAGAATAGAATAGAGACGTGGAAAAATGTAATGCGATCATCGCAGTGGGAGGAAATAGGGGGATAGGGACCAAATGAATGAACGAGATGTTAAGGACAACTGACGACAAGTTCTTCTTCTGTCGAGAATTGCATGTTTGTGAATGGTTTGTGGGTGGTTAGGTGGAGAGAATTGAAGAGTTTGGAGGTGACTGGAAGAGTGTTTTGGGCAAGGTAGATTGCAGAATGGTTGCGGTAGCATTGTGTTAATTATGGGTTTGTACATGTAATCTTTGTATGTATCACTACATAGAACCTAACGTATATTTTTAATAATACATCAGAGTTTTAGTTATTTCATAGCTATAAATTTTATACTCTATAATCTTGACGTTTTATTTCACAGAAGCGTTTGAATATCCATAAAAATTAAATGAACCAATGTATTCATTATCTTATAGAGAAGATATATTATTTTTAATTATGTTCCAATTATTTATCATGATCCTGATTTCCTTATTCTGAAAATTTGAAAGAAAGTTTTGTAGTTTGATACTTTCAGCGACAAAGGGTCAATATTGCTTTAGTATATTTCGTCACATATACATGTATATCTATATATCCACCGAAAATGCGCTCTTGTAGACAAACGCTCGATTCGCGTCATAGCTTTTAAAGCTTGTCGCATCTCAATCAGTTGGAAAAAGTTTTTCCTGTAGCATATTTTATTTTTACGAACCAACAAGGTCTTTGTTTATTTCCTTCTTTTTTTTGCTCCAATTCCCCCATTGTTTTTTCAAGGATAGTATTTCAGAGCCATTAGTCAAGTTCATTGTAACAATAAACGTACGTTTCGGAAACATTTTGTGCTGTGAAACAGAATACACTAAAGTTTGAAGGTCACATCGATTTTCGAAAGTTTATAAATGGAGGTGTATGACAGTATCACCAGCTGTTGCTGTCCCCAAGCGCCAAAATACGTTCTGACTACTATTTTATGTATCTCACAGAAGTATGTCTTCATTCATCATCTCCCATGCCATCCACCAACGTGTTCTTAACATGTTATCTCCTCGTAAAATATTGATGTTGAGTCAGATATCCAACTGAATAATCTTTTCGGTGTCTACTATAAGACATTTAAAACCAAGGCTCGTACACACGTGTGCTTATACGTCAGATGTAATACTTAACAGGAAACCTGCTTATATTAATATTAAATTTATGCATAGTAGGATGTTCGACCTTTGTAAAAATGAAATTATAATACATACAGTTTCACCGTGGAAAAGTGAATCTTTCTAGCATGTCCACGCAAATGCAGGGGAGGGGAGGACTGTGCATGCACCAAACAACTTTACGTTCGTAATTTTTCACACAAATGTACAACTGTAGGGAAAAAATTATCTCTGATTTTTCGGATGTTAGGAGTCGACAATATCGCATAACGGAATGCTGTGTTCTACGTATTCTATTTTTGTTACGAAAGTGGTACAAACGAAGTCCACATAAGAATAGTACAACAAAATCGGTTGAGGTTAGGTTATCGTGCAGATATCGCGGCTTTTGCATTGCAAATCACGCAACTGCCAGTCTCGTCGTTCCTTGTAAACGAAAGAAAGGTATTGTAATCGGTCGGAATTAACATAAAACTCGTCGCATGCGACCATATGGCCTGAATGGTGAATAAACGAGAGTAGAGCGCGAGCTATGTGATTCTAACCGTTTAGGCGGAAACTAATGATTGTAACCAGAGCCGAGATATATGCCAATATTACTTTGCTCGACAAAGCGTATAAGATGAGGAGAGAATCGCGATAAGGTAGAACAAGAGACAGATATTCTCTACGTAAAGCAAGTCTGTCAACTAGATTGAAATCCTATAGCTATAACTACAGTGAATCCATATTCTGGCGAATTGTCTTTTCACAAATGAAGCTTCTGAAGAACGGAATTGATACAATAACTACTGTTCATTCATAACTACTGTTGTAAGAGTCTATATATTTGTCTATCTATATCTATATATATATCGATCTATATATATTTGTCAGAATGTCATTTTATCAAAAAACCCATCCTCTGTAATCATAGTTTATTGATTATTATAATCATTATTAATTTAACATTTTTGTGTACATACAAAATTTAAATTATACCTCGCTTGAGAACAAAAATTCTATTTATTTTCCTAACATGTACTAATAATTATTGATCAAACTAGAAAAAGCTGGAGGAGATTACTTAGGAAGATTACTTAGCATCTTATATTCCTATATTTATGTATAGTAAAATGGCTTGTATCCATTTTCATGAATTATAACTGACATTTCAAAGCATTCATGTAGATATGTAACTCTCGTTAATTAATAATTTAACAATGCGTCATGAAACGTATCATTTTCGTTTCTTCCTTTGTTTCGTTATACACAGGAACGAATTTGTAAATAAAGATGTATAATCAACGATAACATATGACAGCGAGTATAATAACTGTCAGCAAAGGAAGAGGTCGGTAAAATGATTGTGGTTCAGTGTATCGGTAAATAAGCTTTGACAGACGTTGCCGGGGGACTCGGTGTCGGTGAAACCGCGTCGATGAAATGATTGTCAGTAATTTAAAGATAACCCAATTTATTGATCTGTCTCCCTTTCATGGCGTTGTACGTCTCTCTATAAAACATATTCTACCTCGGAGGGCTGAAAAATTTAACTTGGTCTCACTGGACTGGACTGTAAGTAAGAAAATTGAAATGCAAAATCCACGTGTGAGCGCAATGGTTTAGATGGAAAGTTCGATAGGACAATTATATATATTAGCCTGAAAGAAAGCTCGTGGCTTCGCACGCAACACGTAATTTCCCTCGCTGAAATAATCCTATTACAACGATACGATTTAAAATTTTCCTTAACAGACCTCGCAATGTAATTCTTCATCTACAATTTTTTATTCGGCCTGAAACAAGAGACTTTCGAAGCCTTATAGAGTCTCGCGAATCTAAAAGTCAGGTTTCAACGTATTTTCGCGTCTTATTCTATAATACTGAAGACATTAAAGGTGTTAACGATTATTGTCTCACGATGTACGTACATCAAACGAGTACTTACGCAAGAGACGAATGGAAATGGAAACAGCCGAGAATAATTGAAGATAATTTGAATACGTTCCAGGCTATAATACAATTTCTCGTGAACCGTAATTGATTCGCAGAAGGGAATTGCTGCTTCTCACGACTAGCAAAGTGTTTCGCAAAAAAAAAAAAAAAAAGTAAAGAAAAATGGTATCGGAAGGATAGAAAAAAAGCGGTGGCCTACATCAAGCAATCTTCATGCCGATAATGCATTTATTATTCAGTTCGTTCATTTTCTATCGCGTAACAGACACTGGGATAACTGACAGAACGAGCGTATAAATCTTGCATCTCTCGACCTGACTTCTCCCGATGGAAAAATATTTACTGGTCTGGAATCGTGCATCGCTAATTAGTAAAAAGTAATAAGCAAGAAAGCAATTATACTACCGGATTGGTATTTCTATTTTATTGGAGATTAATTAACCTGAGTAAACCAACAAAAACTTATCGAAAATCAATCGAAATTAAATCACCTTTTCAAACAGGCTATAAATAGCCAACTAATATTTGCAGTAATAAACTTCACTTTCGAATAAAGTATACGCTCTATAAATTGTAAATTGATAATTTCGTTATTATATCATTTTTCTTAATCTAAACTGAATTCAGTGAAAAGAGCTTTCAATTGAATTACACACTTCATTAGTTTATGAATTATATTCGTTACCATACGTACAAAAGAAGGTTGACTGGTTTAAAAATTCAAAGGGTAGAACCTCCAAGCTCACGATTGGAAACAGATTCAGTTCAATGGTTTAATTTGCCATTTAATTGAATTCTCTGGCAATTTCAGCGAACTGTGGGCTTTAGAAGTGTCCAGCATTCAAAGGCAAGACCTCCTCCATCTTTCTCTTTCTTTCAGTTCCAACCTCAAGTAATTGACCTGTTAATTCGACGCTATATTTACATGCTCGCAAGGGATTCAGACGACTTCATTGCGTTAAATTCGCAATTTAGCAAACACGAATGTCTCGATCAATTTGTAGTTCGAAACAAATAAAAGATAATCAATTTTTCAAAATAACAATCGATATGTTCAATGCATTTGTCGATGCATTTGATCGTTATGTTCATTTAGCATTTTTATCATAAAAGCGTAGAACACATGTACATACACATAATATTCCATGAAATGATTTATACAGACTATGAGTCTCGTTTTATCATATTATAAAAGAATGAATTTTTCCCAATAAATGTAACTTCATACAAAATCTCGTTTAAAAAATTCAGTTTTTATTCTCATCAAATTAATTTAATATCGGAATATGTGATTTTAGTCGTTATAAAAATTTTATGTCAAAAAGCGTTCGCAGATACATATATAAATAAATGTCCAATCCTATGCATTTATTTAAGCTGAAATCTGAACTTAAATATTTATTAACAATATTCTGACGAATATGTAATGAAAGATAAAAGCAGCTTTATTTTTTTTATAGGATGGCTCATGTTTTTTATTCATTTTATGTTTTTCGTTGTCAGCGCGTAACTACCTATCAGCCGCATGAATGCCAGGTTTTACTACTCAGAAGCGAAGAAGCGAAGAAGCAAATATACGTTACCTTGCATGGAAAAACGTTAGATACATATAAAAGTCATAACGTAGCTATTTACACATGGGGAATATTTATTTTTGTATGAAATATTTTTGCTTCTGAATTCTCATTATAAATGTACGTCCATTTCCTACGTTAAAGTACGTCTCTGCTTTGAAAACCTTCATTTAAATATAACGGTTAACAAAATATTATTAGAGAAATATTAAAACGAGACGCTAAAAGAACATTTTAATAAAGTACAAATGATTATTTGTTCTTTGTTAAATTACACTGCTGTAACTCTAATTTTATTCAATTCAAAATGAATCATTTATAAACTGAACCGGAATATAAAATTTTATTCCGCAAAAATCATAAAGTTGAAAGTTAGGAACGAATAACAAATGAATAACCTAGTTTCATTAAAAGGCACGTGGTTAAGGTACGCCAATCTGCGTAATAACTTTGACACTCCAATTATTATAAAATATGTATCCTTAAGGGATTTTTTTGCGCGAATGCAAAATACTTTTCATACGTGCAACTGAATAAATGGGGCGTGATTTTCAATATTTCCTTTTGTAGAATTTATAACAAAGTAACTTTTTCACAAATGTTTTCGCTAACATTTTTACAACGTAAATGTCTTCTTTTGTAATTAATAATTTCAACATTTCTCTGAACAGTTTCGTTGCGATAAAAAAAATATACAAAGCTTATGACGTGCTTGTTTAAAAATATTTATACGGAACAAGACTTTGAATTTGTCAGACCAATCGTTCTAACGAACGAATAAATTAAACGACTCGTAACAAAGAATTATTCCTGTCCATGTTTCTCTTTGCAAAAGTAATTCAAGGCAAGTTAGATGAATCGCTGTGTACCCTATTCGCATTAACGGTGTGCTTTAGTTTCTCTCTGGTTGTGTTAAGTGTTTAAGTAATGAGCATATACTCACTGCGGGCGGGTTGCATACGATCGATATGCACCACTTCAGCCTCGAATTGTAGCAGACGCAGAAACTGCAAACCGAAGGCCCCGGCTCAAACGTAAGATCATGTCGAATGGTTTCTCCTTGAAAGTCAGCACAGCGGTTGTTTATAGCATCTGAAAACGATTCTCAGCTTGAATATCTTTGCCATTCGACGGTCGTACGCGCAGTTACGTTAACCGTTTCAACGCCACTCAGCGTGATCATGCTGTACGCATAGTGTGGTGAACTGTGTCGCGATGTTTGGTTACGATTGTCAATTCACAGCGCGCTCGGTTCCGAACGTAGCTTGTCGCTAGTCTATCAGAGTTTCCTCTCGTAATTACTTTTCTTTCAAATAATCGTAAACCAAATAAAGAAAAAACTAATGTATAAATTACCTCTTGAATTGGAAAACCAATTACAGAACGTCACACAAACAAAAGGTAAAGCACGAATATTTGGCAACCTTTTGACTCTTTAGTGTAACGTTTCTGATATAGCTGATGAAGTGAAGCGTGAACGCGTTGAAAGGTATGTTTCGACAAAAAAAAAGAGCAGTGCAATCGAGTTGATCGGCACTTCTCGTAAATAAATAAACGAAGCGCTATTGCGCTTCATGGTACAATCCGATACGGATTTTTAAAACATCCCTGATACTGAAACGGCTAATAGCGTTACGAAAACGATCGTGCCAGGAAATTTTTGATCAACGGATCCGCATTGCGGCTGCCACGATGCTTCTACGTAGCATTGATGCTTTATCGATGAAGCACGATTGAAATTGGATATTCGATTTCTTACTGGGGAGAGAGTTTTCATATCGTGTTTACTGTTTCACTTCGCAAGTGTGCTTTACAGTATACGTTAGAACTTGAAATCGAGCTATTTGAGTTAAAGTCGCTTGTAGCTTGAAATGACGTTTAAAGGATATAAGAATAATAGAAGGCTAAAATTCAAAAGTGTATATATACATTACTAATATATAATGCCTATAATATATAATATAATAAATAATAATGCCTATATATCGACTAATTTATCAATTAATTAAATCCGTGTATATCAAGTTTTCTATAATTTAGTACTTTCGTGTAACTACAGAAATTTGATGCAATATAAAACTTGATTAAAACAGCGATTCATTAGGAAACGAGAATAATGATGCAAATATTTTTTGTAGCCATTATATAGGATTTCGATCGCATAATTAATCAGTATCAACTTACCAGTCTTTAACGGAAGAACAAAAAGAAGGGCAGGCGGTACACAGACCGCAATCATGATCATTTTCAAGTAGAATCTCGAACTGCCGTACATCTTTGAAAACTTCATTAGTCGTAAGGGATCAAAGGATGATGTCCGCGCTGCGGAAAATAGATGAGAAGCGGCTATTTCAACAACCACCGTGTAGGTACTGCACTAGCCAGAAGTATCTGCGACAGAAATCAGAATACACTCGTTTTCGCATGGTTGGATCAATTTCGCGTGGGACTAACCTGATTGAACCTAACGCGGGATAATTGCTCAACTCACGACCTTAACCAGCCCGCTTGATTCTCTGTAAATGCTTGAAATTGACGCTTGGATTCTTTCCAGATTAACTAGCTTTGCCCCTCCCTCCCTTTATCTATTTTCTTAGATCGACTTAAACTGCCGCAACATATTATCTTTCTTCTTTTCTTTTCTTTTCTTTTCTTTTGATCTTTTAAAGCCCTAAATCGCTGGCTATTATATTTTGTACACTCAATTACTCTGTAAGTCATAAGTACATATGTTTTACAACGTTATTTGTCATATTTCAGTTAAACCCCAGAAAAGCCAGAAATATATTTGCAGCGTGTTTTAACGCGTCCCTGGCAAAGATCTCAAAAACGAGTTGTGGTAACACACGGTTCGCCAGCTTTTTAAAAGCGCTCTCCGTTTGCTTTTTCCTCTCTTCCCTGTCTCTTCGTTTTTTCTTAACGAGCAAAACCATTTTCGCGAGGACGAGAGTACGGAAATGACGTACTGGCAATTTTGTTTTGCGATAATACAAGCAGCTCGGTTTCAGTGAATTAAACTTGGCCCCAAGCTTCTACTTATCCCTACCTTCCTTTCCTTTATTTTCCCTTCTATATCGGTTTTGCGGTTTTCCACATTTCCATCACAATAAACCATGTTTTTTCTCGATTTTACATGTTAGCCAATGATTCGCGGCAAAAGCGTCGACTGTAAAGATATTTGTAGTTGCAATAGCAACAAGTATGTTTTCTCAAATAGAAAATATTGGGAGCGTACACGCTGGCAAAACAATTCATGAATAGCTCGTCCTCTGCTTGTTATTTGTTTCGATACTGTTAGCAAACAAATTCATGAAACATACTGGTATAGCGTAAAATGAACATAAAAGTTTTGCGTACACTTGAGAGCTGAACTTTGGCTGTTATACGTATATTATATATATACGCACACAGTTATGTATATGTATATATATATATAGAAAATTCCTTAGAACTTTGAGCTTAATAACATATTAAAATCATTAACATTAAGGAGGTGAACTTTACTTACCAATTACCAAAGTTTCTTCCGCCAAATAATACATAAAAATTGAAAAAGATAATGTAACTAGTTTTAACTTTTTTTGTGTTATAATTTGAATCACTCGATTTATCCGACTGAGGATGGTCGATCGCAATCTCAATTTATACATATTCTCATCGCATGAAATAGATCACATGAGGGATTTTCAAAAGTCGATGGAATATTAATGGCGATTAATTATTTACAGGTGTATTCTGTGCGGCTAAAGCAGACACCTAATGAATTATTGAGTACCAGGAATGTTAGCGGTAAACAGGATTGCGGCTATGAATGATTCTCTAATGTGTATATTAGAGATGAATTTGATAATTTATCCTCATAATATGCAATCCGCTTTTAAGTGTAAATCATAATTAACAATTTCTGTTTGATCAAATATGAAGAGTGGATAAATCGATACGCTTAAATCAATATTAGAAATTCTTAACATTTTTATCAAATATTTTAGCACTGTAGAAGCATCGTAGTAGAGAAATATTAGGTTGTTCCAAAAGTTTCTTTCGTTTTATAAGAAAGTAATGGATGTACAACATTTTTCGTTTTATATTATTTTATTGAATTACGTGTGATCCACCTTTTTCCAATTTAATATAAAATAATATAGAATAACATAACTGTCATTTCTTTATAAAACGAAAGAAACTTGGGACAACCTAATAGGAATTTACTTTTATTATCCATTATAAAAATGGATTGTTAATCCTCTAGGAGATACGAACAATATAATTGCAATTAATAAGGAACAAGCTAGCATAACTTAAACCAGCTTTTGCAGAAAGCTATTAGCTGAAGATGTTTATTAAACAATGACAACATGAATTTTCTTAAGTACCCCATTTGGTACTTAATCTACTTCGTAAGTACTGTGTGTCCTAGCCTTCAAAGGATGCAATTTTAACCAGAATGTTTCACATTACTTACCCGTATTATTTCCTTGTAATATAATTTATATTTACATTATCTACGCGTTACGTTACATTCTACGCGTTAGTGTAATGTGATTTTTATTTCTAATCGAAGTTATTCAAAGTTTGTAGTATCTCAATAAAAAATTAACAGCCTGCAAAAACTTCACAGAAGCATTAGTATCTTCGAAACTATTGAATTCAAATGGCTAATATTCTTTAACAATATGCACTCGACGACCTTTATCGAGAGAAGTATGTGACGTAATAGTTAAACTTTCAATTCATATACATATATCGTTTATGAAAAAGTAGTCATTCTGCTTTTGTGATCTGTGACACACTATAAATTCTCATAAGCTAACTAACGCGTAATCTTCTGTAACGTATTAATATAATATAGGTATGTATATCTCGACTTTGAGCAACCAATTGGTGATAAATAAGCTTTAGTACATACTTCTTACACGTAACGAGAGACCAGTTAACATCTCTGCTCTTAAAAGAAAAACGAAAGAAACTCTGAAAAGCTGCAGGGTTCAGGTCGAATAACACCAGCTCAGATAAATGACCCTCTAACTTACCTTTGTCCTCATCGACGTCAGTGATTTCAAAGCTAGTTATAAAGTGCACTTCTCAGCCAGCGTCCACGGCAGTCAATATTATTTAACGGGTCCTAACGCGATGTAAAAAGGGAAAAAGGAGGAAAGACGGAACAGGGAAGCAAAGAGAAGAAACGAATTTTTCATTTTCTCGAAACTGGATCAAGTTTCAGGCTGCTCGCCAAAGAGTCTGTAGCTAACGAGACAAGATTAGACAAACCACGCTTTAAAATTTCCACAGAACTATAATAATCCTCGAAATCAATACGATTCGTCGATCCATCGCCTGATTAAAAAATGAGATAGGATGAAGCTCACTAGTCGGCCTTTGAACTTTCAATAGCGCTTACGGCTCGTATACTCTAGTTTGAATGCTACAATGTAAGCCAAGTCAGCTGTAACTAGCGTTCGCGTGATTGTCGCTATCTATTATTCACGCGTTACACGTTCACCAGACAAACGCGTCTACCGGTTGACATTGTTTTCTGTCCTGAGTTTCAAAGCAATTATGTTGCTTCGTGTAATCAGATCTCGCCAAACTAACGATAAGTTCTTGTTTGATCTTACACAGTTACTAAAACTATACAAGTTAAACCAATCTAGCCTAAACAAGTAATATCGTTATATATTCTTTTTTAAATCTATATATTGTTTAATAAACCGTGGTTAGGATATAGTAGCTGACAAAAATATTCGGACAAATATATTTGTAGAGACATTTTAGGAGTGTATTATGCATAGTGGCACCATTTAATACTGTACTGTGACTATCATGGTCGTGTTGGTATTATTCGAAACTAATCTGAAAATCTGTATGGAATTTGTAAGATATTTAGTACGAGTACTGTGCATTACTGATATGTACACAACCGAGACGAGATAACGAAGGTACTGCTCTCCATCGTTCATCGCTACGCGTTGCTAGTAGCAACGTATAACGCATATATATCTCGCAAAGACCATAAAAGTACCCAATGGAACCACGTTTAATATTTGATAATAATGTCCCATTACAGTTTCGTCATTTTCAATTGATTAAACACGACCCTCTCTTTAAAAATTAGAAGATAAAATACGTAATACAAATCTACTCGAAATCTTTTAAACCTTACGGACGACTACTTATGGTCTTTAAAAGCAGCAGGGATTAGCAGAATATTAACTGCGGATTTTTCTCGAGAGGCTCGTAAGGATGAACAGCGACGAGTATCTAGAAACTATGTACTCACCTGGTCAAGGAGACTCCAACACCAAGGACGTTGGAAGTTTCGAGAAGCGATGATGGAAACTGAAGTAGCACGTCAGGTCAACTCAGGCGAAAACTGCTAAAGAAAGAAAAATCCAACTAATTTGTTTCCAACGATAAAATGAAATTAATTTGTTTCACAAATTATTAACTGGATATTATTCAAAAATTATTCAAAATTCGCTTGATTGATTCACGACCCGGGACATTTGGGTCATACCATTTTGGTAATGGACGAAAATGGCAGAAGGAAGAACGACCGTTTTTTTCATATTTCTCTTTCCCCGGGAAACGATGGAATGCCCGAGCACCTTGTTTCATTTCTTCTCGACATCAATTTCAATCTTTTTAAACGAAATATAATCTGAACGATGAAAAGTTCATTCAAATAATGCTCCGCGCCAGACACTCACGAAAATTAAGAAGAAACACGGAAAATTCGCGAATAAAACGGATTTCTTTGTCCCAGTGAGATAATAAATCTCGTACACGTATTGGTTTTTAAAATCAATATATCCACCAATGTGCACTCGTTTAACAAGGGTGATGGAACGTGCCAAAAATCTCTCAAGAGGGTCTTGGCAACGGAAGTGTCGAAAATGTCACAATTATGAATGAAAAATTCGAATAGTTGCTGATTTTACAGTCGAAACCGATAAAGAACTCCAGATATTCCCCCAATTAATTTACAATAAATTCGCGAAAATGATCGATTGCTGACGTCATTGTATTCTAGAAAGATCGTAAAACGATAAGAATTTATTGAAAAAACTTATATTCCATGATAACACTTCTAATAAGAGTACTAAGAGGAGCGATTCTGCACTCACCTTCCTGCCTCGAAGTACCGAACGCAATTAACCGTCCGCCCAGGATGGAACCGTTCGGAACTTTTGTAAGTCACTGCACGGCCGCTGCCTAGGGTGGAAATGTAATAGATATAAGTACAGAGCGCGTGAGCGAACTAAAAACGCGATAGAGAAGTAGAGAGAGGATGTTCCGTCCTTGTCTAATGACGCGCACTTGTACAGGAAATATGTAACAGCGGTATACGAGCAGCGTCAGTGTCCACTAGTGTGCATGCCTGATTAAACATGGACAGGAAGTATCTATACATGGTGTTCTCTTTCTATTTCCATGTTGCATCCATCTTTCTATATCCATGTTGCATTAGGAGGAGAGTCGTATTTCGGAACGTCATCGGAACATATTATACCTTGTATGTGATTATTTGGAACACAATGGGTGAGTATATTATAATTAAAATATATTCCTAGTTCCAATTCTTTTGAATAGTGTCAGTGACCAATCGAAATAGAAATCAGTGGACATCATGGAAAGAGAAGGCGAAACCAAATTTGAAAATTCGACATCGGTAATTCAGTAGTTAAGAATAACTCAATCGATTATGTAGATTAACTAGTTATAAACAAATATATGAAGTATAAATTCAAATTATTCTTATCCATCTAAAAATTGGAAATTAAAAAGCAGAAGACAAGAAATTATCTTCGAGGATTTATATAGTAAATACATTCTTTTGCCTGTCTTACCTAGAGATAAAACAATTGTTTGATGGTTATCTTATAGTGTTCAGTCATTGCGAAAAATATTTTTAATTAGTTAAAAACTATAATTAATTAAAAACTACATTTTTTTTATGTATATAGACGTTAGCGATGTATTATTCCGGGAAGCTCGTCTATCTCCCGAACATCGGGTTTGCGACAACATCGATTTGGAAATTATCGTTGCAGAGTATGAAAATTATTACAAGATGAAATTTCAAAAATATCCCATATTGTGTAAGAAAATAGCTGGAAGGGAAATGACGAGGGAAGTGACAAATGCAAGCAAAACGTAAGAATTTAAATTATTTAACGATATTAAACGGTATTCAACGTATCGTATTCAACGTATCGTATTCAACGTATCGTATTACAATATGATCCAGTGTTTGTAGAAGTATTGAGACAAAAGCCAAATCTGTTAGTAAACAAGCGAGAAGTGAGCCTGTGAAAGAGACGAATCTACAGCAGAAGATAACTGATGATAATGCGAATCATATTAATCTCGCAATGACAGTGACGTCAATATTCCCCAATGAGAGTGATGGACGTTCATCAGAAGAGCTATTTAACGTCCCAATGGAACAATCCATGCAATCGAAGATATTGAAATGCATTGCAAAGCTTTATTCAGATAATCCGGAATTACGAAAGATTGCTGAGGACATCTCATGCGTAAGTTATTTTCGATTAATATACGTATCGTAAAGCTTTTAAACGATAAAATTCCCGTCGATAAACCGTCCAACGTA
This sequence comes from Bombus bifarius, assembly GCF_011952205.1. Taxonomy (NCBI): domain Eukaryota; kingdom Metazoa; phylum Arthropoda; class Insecta; order Hymenoptera; family Apidae; genus Bombus; species Bombus bifarius. The sequence goes on along the minus strand of NW_022885110.1, from coordinate 13,171 downwards.
TATCGACAATGACGTGATTTCAGTAACGCTTCAAATATCAAATTACGTAACACTTACTTAATATATAGAAGACGCCATTTTATCTTTGTATCGTCACAGGAGATCATAGTAAACAAATTAAATGTACATTGGGATGACGTTATAGGCCTAGAGGAATGTAAAACCGCTGTTAAGGAGGCCGTTGTGTATCCCCTTAAGTATCATATCTTTTTTGATGGCCCGTTTTCCCCCTGGAAAGGTATTTTGCTGTACGGCCCACCTGGTACAGGTAAGATACTCGTATTCTTTTCATTTCTGTACGTGTTTACAAGAAATATACAAAACAGGGAAAACGAAGTTAGCGAAGGCAGTCGCGACAGAATGCCATTGCACCTTTTTTTAACATAACTGCCAGCTCATTGGTCAGCAAATGGGGAGGCGATTCCGAGAAGTATATACGTGTAAGTTGCTTTGTCTATGTAAGTTTCTTTGTTCCTTTGTCTATGAAGGAGAGATTCTAGGTATAAAAAGATTTGATTTTATTTTTCGTCATTTATATATAAATAGAATAGTTGTTTGGAAAACGAAATGATATCATATTCGTGATGAGGCAATGAATTTAAGGAATTTCGAATATAATATTTAATGAATAATAATTTTAATAATGAATAATAATAAAATTTGTTAAACTGAACAGGTTTTATTTGAACTTGCCTATAGTCATTCGCCTACAATTATTTTTATCGACGAGATTGACTGGATCGCCACAAATAAAGGAGACTGTATATTGTCTGAACCTGCAAAGAGATTCAGGTCAGAACTTCTTTCTAGATTGGATGGATTAGTGTCTAATGAGAATTCTAATGTAGTTCTTCTGGCTACAACTAATTCCCCTTGGTACGTATATCACGTTATTTCAATGTTTTCTAAGTAGAAAATATCGTAATATTTCTCCAAATTCCAAATATGTTATTGTGTTGTTTGAAGTATTCCTTCATTATTATTAGTATAATAGAACGATAATATTTATTGTAAATATGTTATTAGGGGCATTGATGCAGCTTTACTCAGGCGTCTCGAAAAGCAAATATACGTATCATTACCCAATGAAGTTGCTCGACTTGGTATATTCAAATTATACCTTAGCAACCACTTATTAGAAAATACAGATATTGTAAACCACATAGTAAAATGTACTGAAAGATATTCTTGTGCAGATATAAAATTGCTTTGTAAGCAAGCGTGGCTACTAGAAATAAGCCCGATATGGAGGAGACTTGAAAAGAAAGAAACACCTGTTACCACTTTGAAATATGAATTAAAAAGTTATGAAATATTAGCAAAATTGTTTAAAAAAATGTCACCTACAGTTATGCAAATAGATAAATATGATACGTGGAACAAATAAATACGCAATCGTAAGGACAGATATTGAAAAATATAAATAAATGGATTATCGTTCGAGAAATTTTTATTACCATCATATGATATTGCTCCATATCATGAAATATATACATGCCGTAATAGGAATACTATCATCAAATCTCTTCAAATGAGGGAGTGGCAAATGACGATGCGTATTGACAAGATTGCTCGATGAAGATCAATTACGTACTGTGTCCGCGGATTCCAAAAAATGAGTCCCTAAGTAGATGGAAAAAGGAGAGGAAACAGATAGATCACAAAGAGCTACTTATTGTAAGGGAAGAAATCTAAAACTCCAAATAAAGAACAAAAAGGAACAAGCTGCTTATGACGCTATCGTTCCTGGTCTTCCGTGTTCGGTCTCAATTACTCTTGCAGTATATTGTAGCAGGTTGTGTAGTATATTTGAGCATATTGTATTATATTTTGATGCGTACTATCTCTTCGATCACTTGTTTTCACCATTAAGACAAAAGAATAAAATGCTGATTGAAGATGCTTATCGTGACCTCAACTTAAGAAAGGAAATACTTCTTTTGATGTATATTCGAAACTGGAACATGTATCAACCTCGATGATGACCTTCATTGTTAGATTGAACTTTAGGTTTAAAAATTTGTATTTCAAAATGTGGTAGGAAGAGGATAAAACAAATTGTTAGTAATACTGAAAATTACATTTATTTTTACTGAAATCACTGAAATTAATACTAAGATCAGTGAAATTATTATTTTTCTAAAAATATTCAAGCCTTGAACTTTTTCTTCGTGGGGAGATCCTCATGGACACTGTCGGGGTAGTGTCGGACTTACCGACTAAAACCCCACGATAGTGTCACACAGTATAGAAAGCACGATATAAAAACCCCCCAAAATAAGCGCTCGAATCAATCTGTTAAAATATTTTGACGCAGTCTCTTGTAATACTTTGAATCATTCTGTAACATTTTGTACCGTTACTCTGTTAGATCTGCATAATAAACTCTATTATCATATATAAAGGTAAATTTCTTCACCTTGGCCTACTTGACGCTTAATAAAGGTGCACCGGGACCTCTTTCGAAATTCAAGCCTTGAACTGCTCCGAATATTCATCGGATCTGAGTATTGGATACAGAAAATATCTGGGTAAATTTAGTCAAAAAATGTTTTCGCAGAAGGGAGTCAGTTTCAAACAGTAAGTTAACTTGAGAGAATTAAATTACAAAGTTCTGGCAGAATAACATAATTTTGCATAAAAATAATAAAAAAATGAATACGTCGAAACATTTTACAAAAAAGCAAAGCACGAAGTGTTATAAAAAGTGAACGAAAAGTGAAGTGAAGTGAGTTTATTCGTTTTACAACATATTTTATATAACATGCTCTATCAGTTTGTTACCTCAAATTTGCCTTTTATTTAAATTTTCTTACATAATTTTCATAATAATATTTTCATAATAATTCATAAAGTAATATTGAATATATAGTACAATTCTATAGACCTACTACGAGAAACAGATCTTAAAAACAGCAACACTAGTAAAGTAGAAGCGTTCTTCAAGCCTAAATCCAAATATGATACAGTGCTGAAAAAGTAGGATTACTATATCATAACAAGCAAAATGTATCTTCATAATCTATGTGCTACTAGCGATTTTCCACATGTTCAACGAGATATGCAGTACAGAGGACGTATAAATGTGTTTCTTTATTTTTGTTGAGTCACAAATCAGAATATTGAGTATGTTATTTTCCCGCGGATTGTAAAATCATAAATTGTTAAAGTGTCACGGCTCATTTTATTATCGTAACATCTGTTCAAAATTTGTCAATGCGACCTGGAGATTACGGTAGTGAATATGCAACAATCGAATGCCCCAGCGAGAAGGGCTCGGTCATTATATTTATTCTTATCGTGAGTTCGATAACAAAATATCGAGTTTAACAGTCGTATACAGAGCTCGATCATTCTGGATTATAGCCTCTACGTCTACGATTCCTTTTTGCTTTTGGCATTTCATCTACATTGTAATAACAGTTTTGACAAATGATACGGTCGAAGATATTTTAATAAGCGTGTTGGAGTAATTGGTAACAGTAAGTGAGTAATTATCCATACACCTCCGGGTGATAGGCTGGAAGTTCTCCATCCCAAGGACCGTAGAGTTCCTCTCCTTGTTCTTGTTCATAAAAAACGATGCCCGTACTGTATATAATAGGAAAAGTTTTCATTATTAACGTGTTGCTTTTGGTTGTTGTGTTTGGTCCGCCTGTTTGAATGCTCGTCACTATCTATTGCGAGCGCGTTAATTTTAATTTATTTATATGTATTGACCATGGCATTCCTTTTACTTCGATTTCAATATTATGGTACTTGAAAATATTGGGAACTTTATGAGGTTCTGTATATCCGTTTCAGATTTCCCTCTACTAAGTTCTTTCATTAAATGTAACAAATCTACCATTTTGAAATTTTGTTTATTGATCCGTCTGTTGTAATATTCCTTAGATTTTATTTTCGATTTTATCAGTGAGGTGGTAGGACGTGTACGGTGCCAAAGAAATACTCCGCGGATTGATTTAACAATGAGTTTATTAATTATACGCGGAAGACCTGATAGTTTTACCAGCACGCGTTACCTGGGCCGTACTGGTATTGTTCTTCGCATACTCACCGTTTACTCGACTTCACTGATCAGTTGTATCTCTCTGCGTCTCTCTAGCCTTTCCTCGTTGCCATTCATATAGGATACCGAGGTGCCTGAAACAGAATGTTTTCTTCTGGGGTAGGGAATCAGTTTCCTTTATCGAAAGCACTTGCGCTTTATTGTAAATCATAGGGTCTATTCTTTGACGACGTCCTGACCTCGGACGTCACATTTCACAGGCCAGCACGTGCGCTTCAGCCCTGGAACTTTCTTTATGGCCATGAACTGCTACAGTAGGAATTTTAAGGGAGCACTTGGTCAATAGATCCTGTATGGTCAGGACATATTTGTTTCCTTTTTGTGTTCTCGATGATGTAACCTAGACGTCCAGTAATAATTTTCTTCCCTTTGTCATCTTTCAATATCCCCGCTACGCACGTGTTCGTAACCGTCTGCTATTTTGGTTATATACGCCTTCTTCCGATTATTTTACGGAAGGACCAAAGGGATATCGGTGGGCCATTAGGCCTATTGAAGTTTCCCGACACTTTCGGCCCGTCGGCACCTACGCTTTATCGCGACACTGTATGTGTTTCGTCGGCCTTTCGTAAACAGTGTTCCGGCGATGCTATAATATGTATCAAAGAAACCGTTGGAGAGAGAATTGTTCTTTGCGCTACAGATCTTCGAAAAAGCGTACATCGAAAAAGCGTAATCTCATACATTTTTATTATAAATTAAAAATTTCTCGTCTCGTAGCTTGATAGATTGATCGTGGGAAAATTAACGGATCGACTCAAAATGTGTGTTACTTATCACGTAGTCTCGATATTCTACGACAATTAATGGACGAATGTAACATTTAAACACAATAACGATTTCGTCAAATTCCATCGGCATCAGTTCTACCCCATCAACACCTTTGGTAGCCGAAGTTATGCACAAGTAACTAACTAAACACCACCCTTAAACAACCAAAATCAAAACAACAACAATAACGACACTGCAGTCAACAAAAATATGTGAGCAAAATGCAGTACTCAGACAACAAACACAACAAATTACAGTCATGCTACAACTACTTACAAACATGTTAAGTAAAAAATAGAAATGCCAACGCCCTGGCCGCGCTGAGTGCACTCGTTCCCGTCAGATCACGAAAGTTAAGTAGCGCCGGACACGGAGAGTACTTGGATGGGTGATCGCCTGGGAACTCCGTGTGGCGTTGGCGAAGCGCGCTAGGCCCGCCGCGCCCCTCGGTGAGGTTCAGGCTTGGTGCGCTCACGTCCACCAGCAATTCACCACTTAATAAACATATCAATCACCGCTAAAAGCACTAACGATCGCAAACTAGTTTATCACTACCGGCATCAAGACCTCCTTCGCATGACGTTAGACCATCCTCGAATTAACCCTATCTCTTGAAGTAAGTACCTCCTTATATATCAATAGTTAACCATTAAATAAATTAAATCAGTAAGTAAGCAACCCACTTAATATCACAACCTCTTAAAGTAAGTACATCCCTTATAATACTATAGACAAAAACCAAACTCCATACTTTTATATCACTAGTCAATTATTAAAACATAATAACTATACCTAATACATAGTCACCTATTATAGTAAAATAGCCTAATATATAATAAATCTCATAGTACCATATTAATAGTACATTAATAAATAAAATATATATTATATGATAATGAGGTCCACTTACTAAATGATCATTCAAATCTACTTTCAGATATCGAAAAATCTCGCTCACCTAGCACTACGCCAGCCAAGGCTTACCTCTCAAGTAAGAATAAGTACGTAAAGCAACTAAGTACATCCTGCATACATGCTTACAACGAAGTAATAATTAATAATACACACAAACATTGATAGATATATGGAAAGTTAAAGCCTTATTCTCTAGTCAATTATTAATAACACAATTTAATCGTACAACTCTAAAATCAAAAGTCGATTATAATAACAGTATCCTAATAAATAAGTAAAAATACTCTACACTCCATAATACCTACTCAATGTCAATTAATATAATAATATAATTAAAATAAACTCCTCTTCGCAGGATAATTCTTCATTCTACTTTCTAAGATCAGCTCCTTCTTTGCTCCTCAACACATTCATCACCCAATTCTCTGCCTCGTAGGAGCACGCACTTATTAGAAGTAAGTACATCATTCCTAGTACATCTATTTGAATAGACAAAATAAATATAAAGCATAAAGCGTAACATAACAATCACATAGTCAAAATCAAACAAGAGAATATAATAATCCTCTTAACAAAACTAACTCGAGGCCTGCTTACAGGCATCAAAACCTCCTTCGCTAGACACATGCCATCATCAATTTATCACTATCACTCAAAGTAAGTACCTCATATACATAAATACATAAAATATAAATTTATTGTCATTATATAGTAAGTAGAATCAAACATATATGTCGGAGATGAAAGGACACCGGAGCCTTCCCTCTGGAACTTCGGGAAAATCCGTAAAATTGTAATTAAAGTTTACAGTCGTAATTAAACAATCTGCCGTCATCCTGCCCAATTGTACTTGTTTGCGATTTGTGATAATAAACTTGGGCTCAAGGCGACCACCAGTCGCCGAACGTAGCCGCGGTCAACGGGACGGGCGCTTCGCCTAACAAAGGTGTGGAGTTATAGTATGACCCTCGTTAAAAGAAATACCAATAGAGGTACGTGACAGTAAAACATTCCAACGGTTCCTTCGGACAATGAATACCTGATGTTGAGGCACGTACACAGCACAAATCCAGTTAGCCCGAGGACCCGCTACAAAACCTGGGTTTTTCCGGCAATTAAGATTTTCCAAACGGACAGACAGTCTTTGTCCCAAACTGACCAATTGACAGCGACGTCAATTTCCCTTACTTTCGGAACGAGGGCTATCCTCGACAAATCCGATGGTCTCGTGTCCTTAGACACACCCCATCATAGTTTTCCTCTGTGGCATCATTGAAACGAAAATTCATTCTTTCCTGAGATCCCACCGACGAAGGGAGCAGCGCCTGACGATCAGTGAGTTTGAGTTAGAGCAAGTATATCTTTCATCCCGTTGACCGTGGATTCGTCATCGGACCTAAGACCAACGTCACTAACATCACAAGTGCCCAACCACCGCTGTTGATTGTCGAATCGGTAATGTCCATACTCGTAGCATCAGGCCGTATCTTCGTTATCAAACAACGATGGCCAACTCCAAGGGAGGTCTATCAAACGCCCACAACCCTGTTCCTGACTGTTCTCCGACATATAAAAACTAAATATAAACTAACTCTCTCTACAAATCAAGTAACAATGGTCCATTATTAAAATGAGCATATATATCCTAGCGAGATCCACTTCATGAATAATAATTCAAAGTCAATTTTTAGATATCAAAAACCTCGTTCCCTAAACACTACGCAAGCCAAGACTTACCTCTCAAGTAAGTACATTATTAAAAGCAAGTAAGTACCTCCTTCATATATGCTTACAACCAAGTAATAATTAATAAAACACATAAACATTGATAGATATATGGAGAGTTAAAAACCTCCTTCTGTAGTCGATATTAGTAAACAATTAATCGTATAAACTCTATAGTCAATTACAATAAACTATCTGCTGTTAAATAGGTAAAAAATGCTAAACTTCATCGTACCTGCACAATGTTTATTGCCATAATAATAATATTACTATTATAAAATTAATATAACTTTAATATAATTTAATATAAAACTCCACTTCTCAGGATATCCTGTTCTACCTCCTAAAATCGAAACCTTCTTCACACATCACCGCACTTCGCCCAAGTCTTACCTCGTAGGGGTACACACCTATTAAGAGTAAGTACATCCTTTCCTATTGACATGTCGAGTCACGATCCGAGTCCGGGCTCGAGTCGCTATCACGGTGAGGACTTGGGGTAGGTAATGATTCTTCACTGAAGCTATCCATCTTCTTAGACCACGGAAGTGACTTTTATTGACACAAACAGAAAGGTTACAGAGTTGACGCAAACTGACGATGATCACACACTTGCAACACTAGTGACAATGGTCTTAGGTTCACTAACAAATACGCAGCCAACGGGATGGTAGGTGTACGTACTCTATGTCAGATTCTTTGGTGATATTCACTGACCGTAAGGTGTCAACATTTTCGTCGATGAGATCGCAAGCGAGAGAGTGAGTTTCCGTCCCGATGATGCCACAAAGAAGAACTATAACGGGGTGTGTCTAAGGACACGAGATCATCGGATTCGTCGAGAAAAGCCTTCGTTCAGAAAGTAAGGAAAATTGGCATTGCTGCTAATTGGTCAATCTCCCTATCGGTGGTTAGAAAAAGATGCTAGCCGCCCTCGAGGGAAAGGTGCTAGTGGGAGACGCCGCTCGTTGAAAAATAGGTCTCCTCTATTTTCCCGTAGTTGGGACAAAGACTGTTTGTCTGTTTGAAGGACTTTAGTTAGCTAAATCTTAAGATTTGTAACGGGCCCTCAGGCTAGCTGAACATGTACTGCGGAGACGCATCGACATCTGGCAATCATCTTACTCGAAGAATAGGGTCTGCGTGTGGCGAGTTACGGGACAGAGACCGTTGGAATGTTTATTGCCGTGTGTTACAACTATTTCATTTTTAAAGAGAGCTATACAATTACTCCATGTCTTTGTTAGACAAAGCGTTCATCCCGTGACCGCGGCTACGTTCGGCGACTAGCTGTCGCCTCGAGCACAAGCTCACTATCATAACTCTCAAACAATTACAATCGGATTGAATAACTACAATTGTTTAATTCCAGCTATAGTAGACTCTAGGTTACAATGTTGCGAGATTATCCAAAATTCCAAAGGCTCCGGTGTTCTTTCATCTCCGACATATATTACACTCCGAAGACCTCGATAACCCTCTTGTACGCACGCTTGTTGTCAACCGACCCCACCAGATTCTTCTAACAGCTTCGAATCGTCTTTGTCTCAACTGATACCTGGACGCCCTCTGACGCTTACACACACATTCACATGTACAGTGTAAATGTATCATCTACCTAACAGTAGTAAAATTTATTGTACGAATCCAAAATAGTGAGGGTTCAGAGTGCTATAATAAAAAAGATATCGAGCGCTAATTTGGAAAGGTTTTTATGCTGAGGTTTTAGTCCCCCTGTAGGGATTATCCCCGAGTGTATATCAGAGACGGCTATTCCGTTACTATCTGGTTATTGTATCGATAGCTGTGGCATGCAGTATGTTTTGTCCACCCTATTACTGCTTCTCAACATGTGACATTACTGAGCGTGTGACACTATTAAAAATTACGGAGAGAGCGGGTAGTCACCTAATGGGAAAAACGAATGTTTGTCTAACGACAAAGCTGGTTTTTCCCATGAACAAGGTCACCCATGAGCCACGTTGGTAGGAGGCTTCTTCCTCATACCTTTATGCATTAACGTGGGTTATAATCAAGCCGCATCGCGGACCGTTACCCTCACTTTTCATAACGAAAAGTGTGAACAACGAATCCCCTTCCTTCGTTCAAAAAATACCTACAAACCGAGCTTTCCTCCGTAATTACATGAGAGCGGAAGTTCAGTTAACTCTCCATTCTAACATACCCAACATCTCAAGACTTCGTCGACGACAACATATCTACCAGGACGCGAGCTCTGTCTTTAGATCAATCATCGTCTCTACACTGATTCTCTCATCTAAGAGCAATCCATTTATTCTTCACTTACCTCTTACGCATCGGCGTTATTATCTTGTGTAAAGTTGTTGGAAATACATACTTTATAACCCTGTTAATCGCAGCGTTATACAACCTCAACCACCCCTATTATCTCAATGGAAATCAGGGGATCGATCTGTTCGCGGCATCGATTATTACAATCGTAACGGGAATTTACGACTTCCGTTGACGCATTTCCTAGCAAAAGCGTCTCCCCACGACTGGTCGAAAATACAGTATGCTTGTGCGAATTTCAACAAAATTGCAATGGGTTACAGTGGATTACAAAGAGGGAGGGAAGTGCAATGAATTATTACGATAAATTGTAAGGGGTGTGAAGTGGGATGAGGTGATAGGAGAATTGGTGTGAGTGGAATAGTATTAAGTGAATATCAGGGTGTATGATACATGGCTCCATCAAGCGGCGGTATTAGGCGGGGGGGGGCGGTGTATCGCTCACACCAATTCCCGGGCCCCTTTCAATCGCAGCCGGGGCGGTCATCGTGGAGGTTTTAGTCGGCTGGAGTCCGGCACTACCACGCCGCTTTTCCCCAGAAGCGACCTGGTGTCAGTGCGGATTTCCTCCACGTTAATAAAAAAAAAAGGGTGTATATTACAAGGCAGTCGACGTGGATTATGATCGAGTGAGTGAGTTACAATATGTTTGGGTATAATTAAATGGTAATATCTTCGCTGAACAAAAATAAATGGAATAATTGGAGGATCTAATGTTAAATGTGAGAGAAACAAGAAGTGTAATGCTCGATAATCGTGGCGTGACGAGTCATAGATGAACAATATCAAAGAATATAAGGCAATAAATTATTGAATTATTGAATTAAAATATGAAGAGGAGTTGGTAAAGTCGAGTATCTATAGAAAATGCAATTACGAATCTCAATTTAAATGATAAAACTTTAAAAGGAAATAAAATTAGAATTGAATTAGGAGAAGCCAGAGTTGAATAAAATATAATAAAGAGTGGTAATATAATGAAGGAGTATCACGTAGAATACTACATAATATAATTGAAGAACTATATAAATATAAAGTTTTAAGAAGAAATTTATTTTCAACCTTAAGTAATTTAAATACAATAGCTTAGGATAAATATGTTTGGAACTATAATGACTCATCAGATAAAGTCAGTTCATAATGGAAAACAGTGAAAGAATTAGAGAGTGGAATTAGAAAGAAAGGAAGTAATAGGAAACAGTAGATAATTTAAAAAGTAATAAATTAATGTATATAACGTATTAGTAAATGTTTAATATGCGTGAGTACGTTGTTGTAGATAATTCAAAAGGACGTTGGTTGTTCGCATTTATTGATGAGTTATTATAGCTTCATAACTACAAATTAATTAATTAATTAATTACAAACTATTAAATTAATGGTTAAGAATGGAAAGATTAAAAACGCCTTTAATAACAATAACTCATCACGCTAAGTCTGTTTATCGTGTTTTGTTTTTGTTTTAGTCGTTATTTATTTTACTTTTAATTGAATAACGAGAATGGTTTTGTATTAATTTTCAACGCAACAGTATTTAATATTGGCTTCGAGATGATAATTAATATAATAGATTTAAATGGTGTAAGATTATGAAGTATGATAGAGAATGCAATTGCACACGATGGAACACAATAATACACTAACACTGCCCTTTGGGTGGCTTCGACACGATTAATACCTGCTGGATTGGCACATGACTATTAGTAGATCGATGAATTGAAGAAGATACATGTGGGTGGTAGCATTGGGGCAAGGTGAGGTTTTCTTGTCACTAGGGTCAACTGTGAGTTGATGGGATAGGGGAAATGCAAATGCAAATGCTTATATGCAATGGAGTGTAGGAAGTAGGGCTCACATAATAATTTGAACGACGTGATGAGACGCGCACGTGTCATACGGTTGCCAATAGGTAAGCGGGCCCCTTCTTTAGGGGCTTTATGATACATTAAGGAGTGGTGCCATCTACATGTATGAAGTGAAGTATTATTCAATATGAAATGGTATGTGTCAATCTGACTAAGTGGGCCACCTGGTGGCAATGGTTAATTAGGAAAGCTTAGTAACATGTACCGAGGGACATCTATGCAGGAGGGCTCGATGTATGCTGTTACAGTGGAAACCTCATGTACCTCCGAATTAAAAAGGGTTTATCCTCCGATGAGCAAGAAAAATCATAATTATTGGCGGAGTGAACAGTCGATGAAGTTAAGAAAGGAGGTGATGACGACGAGAAGAAGAGCTAGAGAGCAATGGCGAGAGGAACTGGAGACGCGGCACAGTGGAGTTAGGAGTTGCGGAAAAAGAAGAGGCAGATGAGGAAACTGATTCGAACCAACAAGGAGAAGGGTTGAAAGGAGTTCTGTGCCTCGTTGGGCAGGGATCCATAGCGAAGGGCGTACAGAGCTATCATGACGTAGCTTTTCTTAACGAGACCGAGGGGAAATATAAGTAGAACCCACGGGAGTATTAGTGTCAGCGAGGGCTTGATCACGAAGGAAGCGCTACTGGATGCCGGAGCTGAGATGAACCGGAATAAAGCGGTTGGTGTAGATGGCATACCAGGAACGGTGGTAAAAGAAATTGAAGGTTGCAAAATTACGTGTTGAACAGTGTTATCAACTGAGCACGAAGAAATTCGTTTTTCTTGAAAATGAAGCTTTATATGGAAAGATCTTATTCCACATTTTTCTCTTATTTTTGCACGTCGAATAACTTCCCTCTGCTTAATCGGTAACTAACCAAATTTACATGTTTCAAACAGATTTCCAAGATCAATTTTCTCGAAAACAAAGCCTGTTATTCTTTATATCTTTCTTGTTTTTCTTCGTACAAAACTGTTTTTCGTTTGTTCCTATTACTTGACCGGATCTTATGTTTCACATATTCTAACATACTCTATTCATATAAAAATTCGTAGTATAATAATCGTTACTTTCGATATTAAAATCATTATTAAATATTCGTTTAATTAATCTTAAAATTGTGATACAATCATAAAAAGCTACCAAAAGAATGATGTCTAGATTTTACAAGCATGCCACAAAATATATATGTCGGAGATGAAAGGACACCGGGGCCTTCCTTTGGAATTCATCGGAAAACCCTCAATATTTTAGCCTCTATAACTTAACTCGATTACAATTGTTCGAGATTTGTGATAATGAGCTTGGGCTCGTGGCGACAACCAGTCGCCGAACGTAGCAGCGGTCAAGGGATGAACGCTTTGCTTGACAAAAGTATGAGGTAATAGTATAGTTCTCCTTAAAAAGAAATAGTTGTAGCGGTACTCGACAGTAACGTCGATGCATCTACACAGTACATGTTCAGCTAGCTTGAGGACCTGTTATAAATCTTAAGATTTAGTTAACTAGTTAA
>NW_022885109.1:0-31225 GCF_011952205.1 Bombus bifarius | reverse complement strand
GACAAATATATTTGTAGAGACATTTTAGGAGTGTATTATGCATAGTGGCACCATTTAATACTGTACTGTGACTATCATGGTCGTGTTGGTATTATTCGAAACTAATCTGAAAATCTGTATGGAATTTGTAAGATATTTAGTACGAGTACTGTGCATTACTGATATGTACACAACCGAGACGAGATAACGAAGGTACTGCTCTCCATCGTTCATCGCTACGCGTTGCTAGTAGCAACGTATAATGCATATATATCTCGCAAAGACCATAAAAGTACCCAATGGAACCACGTTTAATATTTGATAATAATGTCCCATTACAGTTTCGTCATTTTCAATTGATTAAACACGACCCTCTCTTTAAAAATTAGAAGATAAAATACGTAATACAAATCTACTCGAAATCTTTTAAACCTTACGGACGACTACTTATGGTCTTTAAAAGCAGCAGGGATTAGCAGAATATTAACTGCGGATTTTTCTCGAGAGGCTCGTAAGGATGAACAGCGACGAGTATCTAGAAACTATGTACTCACCTGGTCAAGGAGACTCCAACACCAAGGACGTTGGAAGTTTCGAGAAGCGATGATGGAAACTGAAGTAGCACGTCAGGTCAACTCAGGCGAAAACTGCTAAAGAAAGAAAAATCCAACTAATTTGTTTCAAACGATAAAATGAAATTAATTTGTTTCACAAATTATTAACTGGATATTATTCAAAAATTATTCAAAATTCGCTTGATTGATTCACGGCCCGGGACATTTGGGTCATACCATTTTGGTAATGGACGAAAATGGCAGAAGGAAGAACGACCGTTTTTTTCATATTTCTCTTTCCTCGGGAAACGATGGAATGCCCGAGCACCTTGTTTCATTTCTTCTCGACATCAATTTCAATCTTTTTAAACGAAATATAATCTGAACGATGAAAAGTTCATTCAAATAATGCTCCGCGCCAGACACTCACGAAAATTAAGAAGAAACACGGAAAATTCGCGAATAAAACGGATTTCTTTGTCCCAGTGAGATAATAAATCTCGTACACGTATTGGTTTTTAAAATCAATATATCCACCAATGTGCACTCGTTTAACAAGGGTGATGGAACGTGCCAAAAATCTCTCAAGAGGGTCTTGGCAACGGAAGTGTCGAAAATGTCACAATTATGAATGAAAAATTCGAATAGTTGCTGATTTTACAGTCGAAACCGATAAAGAACTCCAGATATTCCCCCAATTAATTTACAATAAATTCGCGAAAATGATCGATTGCTGACGTCATTGTATTCTAGAAAGATCGTAAAACGATAAGAATTTATTGAAAAAACTTATATTCCATGATAACACTTCTAATAAGAGTACTAAGAGGAGCGATTCTGTACTCACCTTCCTGCCTCGAAGTACCGAACGCAATTAACCGTCCGCCCAGGATGGAACCGTTCGGAACTTTTGTAAGTCACTGCACGGCCGCTGCCTAGGGTGGAAATGTAATAGATATGAGTACAGAGCGCGTGAGCGAACTAAAAACGCGATAGAGAAGTAGAGAGAGGATGTTCCGTCCTTGTCTAATGACGCGCACATGTACAGGAAATATGTAACAGCGGTATACGAGCAGCGTCAGTGTCCACTAGTGTGCATGCCTGATTAAACATGGACAGGAAGTATCTATACATGGTGTTCTCTTTCTATTTCCATGTTGCATCCATCTTTCTATATCCATGTTGCATTAGGAGGAGAGTCGTATTTCGGAACGTCATCGGAACATATTATACCTTGTATGTGATTATTTGGAACACAATGGGTGAGTATATTATAATTAAAATATATTCCTAGTTCCAATTCTTTTGAATAGTGTCAGTGACCAATCGAAATAGAAATCAGTGGACATCATGGAAAGAGAAGGCGAAACCAAATTTGAAAATTCGACATCGGTAATTCAGTAGTTAAGAATAACTCAATCGATTATGTAGATTAACTAGTTATAAACAAATATATGAAGTATAAATTCAAATTATTCTTATCCATCTAAAAATTGGAAATTAAAAAGCAGAAGACAAGAAATTATCTTCGAGGATTTATATAGTAAATACATTCTTTTGCCTGTCTTACCTAGAGATAAAACAATTGTTTGATGGTTATCTTATAGTGTTCAGTCATTGCGAAAAATATTTTTAATTAGTTAAAAACTATAATTAATTAAAAACTACATTTTTTTATGTATATAGACGTTAGCGATGTATTATTCCGGGAAGCTCGTCTATCTCCCGAACATCGGGTTTGCGACAACATCGATTTGGAAATTATCGTTGCAGAGTATGAAAATTATTACAAGATGAAATTTCAAAAATATCCCATATTGTGTAAGAAAATAGCTGGAAGGGAAATGACGAGGGAAGTGACAAATGCAAGCAAAACGTAAGAATTTAAATTATTTAACGATATTAAACGGTATTCAACGTATCGTATTCAACGTATCGTATTCAACGTATCGTATTACAATATGATCCAGTGTTTGTAGAAGTATTGAGACAAAAGCCAAATCTGTTAGTAAACAAGCGAGAAGTGAGCCTGTGAAAGAGACGAATCTACAGCAGAAGATAACTGATGATAATGCGAATCATATTAATCTCGCAATGACAGTGACGTCAATATTCCCCAATGAGAGTGATGGACGTTCATCAGAAGAGCTATTTAACGTCCCAATGGAACAATCCATGCAATCGAAGATATTGAAATGCATTGCAAAGCTTTATTCAGATAATCCGGAATTACGAAAGATTGCTGAGGACATCTCATGCGTAAGTTATTTTCGATTAATATACGTATCGTAAAGCTTTTAAACGATAAAATTCCCGTCGATAAACCGTCCAACGTATATCGACAATGACGTGATTTCAGTAACGCTTCAAATATCAAATTACGTAACACTTACTTAATATAGAGAAGACGCCATTTTATCTTTGTATCGTCACAGGAGATCATAGTAAACAAATTAAATGTACATTGGGATGACGTTATAGGCCTAGAGGAATGTAAAACCGCTGTTAAGGAGGCCGTTGTGTATCCCCTTAAGTATCATATCTTTTTTGATGGCCCGTTTTCCCCCTGGAAAGGTATTTTGCTGTACGGCCCACCTGGTACAGGTAAGATACTCGTATTCTTTTCATTTCTGTACGTGTTTACAAGAAATATACAAAACAGGGAAAACGAAGTTAGCGAAGGCAGTCGCGACAGAATGCCATTGCACCTTTTTTTAACATAACTGCCAGCTCATTGGTCAGCAAATGGAGAGGCGATTCCGAGAAGTATATACGTGTAAGTTGCTTTGTCTATGTAAGTTTCTTTGTTCCTTTGTCTATGAAGGAGAGATTCTAGGTATAAAAAGATTTGATTTTATTTTTCGTCATTTATATATAAATAGAATAGTTGTTTGGAAAACGAAATGATATCATATTCGTGATGAGGCAATGAATTTAAGGAATTTCGAATATAATATTTAATGAATAATAATTTTAATAATGAATAATAATAAAATTTGTTAAACTGAACAGGTTTTATTTGAACTTGCCTATAGTCATTCGCCTACAATTATTTTTATCGACGAGATTGACTGGATCGCCACAAATAAAGGAGACTGTATATTGTCTGAACCTGCAAAGAGATTCAGGTCAGAACTTCTTTCTAGATTGGATGGATTAGTGTCTAATGAGAATTCTAATGTAGTTCTTCTGGCTACAACTAATTCCCCTTGGTACGTATATCACGTTATTTCAATGTTTTCTAAGTAGAAAATATCGTAATATTTCTCCAAATTCCAAATATGTTATTGTGTTGTTTGAAGTATTCCTTCATTATTATTAGTATAATAGAACGATAATATTTATTGTAAATATGTTATTAGGGGCATTGATGCAGCTTTACTCAGGCGTCTCGAAAAGCAAATATACGTATCATTACCCAATGAAGTTGCTCGACTTGGTATATTCAAATTATACCTTAGCAACCACTTATTAGAAAATACAGATATTGTAAACCACATAGTAAAATGTACTGAAAGATATTCTTGTGCAGATATAAAATTGTTTTGTAAGCAAGCGTGGCTACTAGAAATAAGCCCGATATGGAGGAGACTTGAAAAGAAAGAAACACCTGTTACCACTTTGAAATATGAATTAAAAAGTTATGAAATATTAGCAAAATTGTTTAAAAAAATGTCACCTACAGTTATGCAAATAGATAAATATGATACGTGGAACAAATAAATACGCAATCGTAAGGACAGATATTGAAAAATATAAATAAATGGATTATCGTTCGAGAAATTTTTATTACCATCATATGATATTGCTCCATATCATGAAATATATACATGCCGTAATAGGAATACTATCATCAAATCTCTTCAAATGAGGGAGTGGCAAATGACGATGCGTATTGACAAGATTGCTCGATGAAGATCAATTACGTACTGTGTCCGCGGATTCCAAAAAATGAGTCCCTAAGTAGATGGAAAAAGGAGAGGAAACAGATAGATCACAAAGAGCTACTTATTGTAAGGGAAGAAATCTAAAACTCCAAATAAAGAACAAAAAGGAACAAGCTGCTTATGACGCTATCGTTCCTGGTCTTCCGTGTTCGGTCTCAATTACTCTTGCAGTATATTGTAGCAGGTTGTGTAGTATATTTGAGCATATTGTATTATATTTTGATGCGTACTATCTCTTCGATCACTTGTTTTCACCATTAAGACAAAAGAATAAAATGCTGATTGAAGATGCTTATCGTGACCTCAACTTAAGAAAGGAAATACTTCTTTTGATGTATATTCGAAACTGGAACATGTATCAACCTCGATGATGACCTTCATTGTTAGATTGAACTTTAGGTTTAAAAATTTGTATTTCAAAATGTGGTAGGAAGAGGATAAAACAAATTGTTAGTAATACTGAAAATTACATTTATTTTTACTGAAATCACTGAAATTAATACTAAGATCAGTGAAATTATTATTTTTCTAAAAATATTCAAGCCTTGAACTTTTTCTTCGTGGGGAGATCCTCATGGACACTGTCGGGGTAGTGTCGGACTTACCGACTAAAACCCCACGATAGTGTCACACAGTATAGAAAGCACGATATAAAAACCCCCCAAAATAAGCGCTCGAATCAATCTGTTAAAATATTTTGACGCAGTCTCTTGTAATACTTTGAATCATTCTGTAACATTTTGTACCGTTACTCTGTTAGATCTGCATAATAAACTCTGTTATCATATATAAA
The DNA here is from genome assembly GCF_011952205.1 of Bombus bifarius. Taxonomy (NCBI): domain Eukaryota; kingdom Metazoa; phylum Arthropoda; class Insecta; order Hymenoptera; family Apidae; genus Bombus; species Bombus bifarius. Next base: position 25,952 of record NW_022885109.1, on the reverse strand, counting down.
GGTAAATTTCTTCACCTTGGCCTACTTGACGCTTAATAAAGGTGCACCGGGACCTCTTTTGAAATTCAAGCCTTGAACTGCTCCGAATATTCATCGGATCTGAGTATTGGATACAGAAAATATCTGGGTAAATTTAGTCAAAAAATGTTTTCGCAGAAGGGAGTCAGTTTCAAACAGTAAGTTAACTTGAGAGAATTAAATTACAAAGTTCTGGCAGAATAACATAATTTTGCATAAAAATAATAAAAAAATGAATACGTCGAAACATTTTACAAAAAAGCAAAGCACGAAGTGTTATAAAAAGTGAACGAAAAGTGAAGTGAAGTGAGTTTATTCGTTTTACAACATATTTTATATAACATGCTCTATCAGTTTGTTACCTCAAATTTGCCTTTTATTTAAATTTTCTTACATAATTTTCATAATAATATTTTCATAATAATTCATAAAGTAATATTGAATATATAGTACAATTCTATAGACCTACTACGAGAAACAGATCTTAAAAACAGCAACACTAGTAAAGTAGAAGCGTTCTTCAAGCCTAAATCCAAATATGATACAGTGCTGAAAAAGTAGGATTACTATATCATAACAAGCAAAATGTATCTTCATAATCTATGTGCTACTAGCGATTTTCCACATGTTCAACGAGATATGCAGTACAGAGGACGTATAAATGTGTTTCTTTATTTTTGTTGAGTCACAAATCAGAATATTGAGTATGTTATTTTCCCGCGGATTGTAAAATCATAAATTGTTAAAGTGTCACGGCTCATTTTATTATCGTAACATCTGTTCAAAATTTGTCAATGCGACCTGGAGATTACGGTAGTGAATATGCAACAATCGAATGCCCCAGCGAGAAGGGCTCGGTCATTATATTTATTCTTATCGTGAGTTCGATAACAAAATATCGAGTTTAACAGTCGTATACAGAGCTCGATCATTCTGGATTATAGCCTCTACGTCTACGATTCCTTTTTGCTTTTGGCATTTCATCTACATTGTAATAACAGTTTTGACAAATGATACGGTCGAAGATATTTTAATAAGCGTGTTGGAGTAATTGGTAACAGTAAGTGAGTAATTATCCATACACCTCCGGGTGATAGGCTGGAAGTTCTCCATCCCAAGGACCGTAGAGTTCCTCTCCTTGTTCTTGTTCATAAAAAACGATGCCCGTACTGTATATAATAGGAAAAGTTTTCATTATTAACGTGTTGCTTTTGTTTGTTGTGTTTGGTCCGCCTGTTTGAATGCTCGTCACTATCTATTGCGAGCGCGTTAATTTTAATTTATTTATATGTATTGACCATGGCATTCCTTTTACTTCGATTTCAATATTATGGTACTTGAAAATATTGGGAACTTTATGAGGTTCTGTATATCCGTTTCAGATTTCCCTCTACTAAGTTCTTTCATTAAATGTAACAAATCTACCATTTTGAAATTTTGTTTATTGATCCGTCTGTTGTAATATTCCTTAGATTTTATTTTCGATTTTATCAGTGAGGTGGTAGGACGTGTACGGTGCCAAAGAAATACTCCGCGGATTGATTTAACAATGAGTTTATTAATTATACGCGGAAGACCTGATAGTTTTACCAGCACGCGTTACCTGGGCCGTACTGGTATTGTTCTTCGCATACTCACCGTTTACTCGACTTCACTGATCAGTTGTATCTCTCTGCGTCTCTCTAGCCTTTCCTCGTTGCCATTCATATAGGATACCGAGGTGCCTGAAACAGAATGTTTTCTTCTGGGGTAGGGAATCAGTTTCCTTTATCGAAAGCACTTGCGCTTTATTGTAAATCATAGGGTCTATTCTTTGACGACGTCCTGACCTCGGACGTCACATTTCACAGGCCAGCACGTGCGCTTCAGCCCTGGAACTTTCTTTATGGCCATGAACCGCTACAGTAGGAATTTTAAGGGAGCACTTGGTCAATAGATCCTGTATGGTCAGGACATATTTGTTTCCTTTTTGTGTTCTCGATGATGTAACCTAGACGTCCAGTAATAATTTTCTTCCCTTTGTCATCTTTCAATATCCCCGCTACGCACGTGTTCGTAACCGTCTGCTATTTTGGTTATATACGCCTTCTTCCGATTATTTTACGGAAGGACCAAAGGGATATCGGTGGGCCATTAGGCCTATTGAAGTTTCCCGACACTTTCGGCCCGTCGGCACCTACGCTTTATCGCGACACTGTATGTGTTTCGTCGGCCTTTCGTAAACAGTGTTCCGGCGATGCTATAATATGTATCAAAGAAACCGTTGGAGAGAGAATTGTTCTTTGCGCTACAGATCTTCGAAAAAGCGTACATCGAAAAAGCGTAATCTCATACATTTTTATTATAAATTAAAAATTTCTCGTCTCGTAGCTTGATAGATTGATCGTGGGAAAATTAACGGATCGACTCAAAATGTGTGTTACTTATCACGTAGTCTCGATATTCTACGACAATTAATGGACGAATGTAACATTTAAACACAATAACGATTTCGTCAAATTCCATCGGCATCAGTTCTACCCCATCAACACCTTTGGTAGCCGAAGTTATGCACAAGTAACTAACTAAACACCACCCTTAAACAACCAAAATCAAAACAACAACAATAACGACACTGCAGTCAACAAAAATATGTGAGCAAAATGCAGTACTCAGACAACAAACACAACAAATTACAGTCATGCTACAACTACTTACAAACATGTTAAGTAAAAAATAGAAATGCCAACGCCCTGGCCGCGCTGAGTGCACTCGTTCCCGTCAGATCACGAAAGTTAAGTAGCGCCGGACACGGAGAGTACTTGGATGGGTGATCGCCTGGGAACTCCGTGTGGCGTTGGCGAAGCGCGCTAGGCCCGCCGCGCCCCTCGGTGAGGTTCAGGCTTGGTGCGCTCACGTCCACCAGCAATTCACCACTTAATAAACATATCAATCACCGCTAAAAGCACTAACGATCGCAAACTAGTTTATCACTACCGGCATCAAGACCTCCTTCGCATGACGTTAGACCATCCTCGAATTAACCCTATCTCTTGAAGTAAGTACCTCCTTATATATCAATAGTTAACCATTAAATAAATTAAATCAGTAAGTAAGCAACCCACTTAATATCACAACCTCTTAAAGTAAGTACATCCCTTATAATACTATAGACAAAAACCAAACTCCATACTTTTATATCACTAGTCAATTATTAAAACATAATAACTATACCTAATACATAGTCACCTATTATAGTAAAATAGCCTAATATATAATAAATCTCATAGTACCATATTAATAGTACATTAATAAATAAAATATATATTATATGATAATGAGGTCCACTTACTAAATGATCATTCAAATCTACTTTCAGATATCGAAAAATCTCGCTCACCTAGCACTACGCCAGCCAAGGCTTACCTCTCAAGTAAGAATAAGTACGTAAAGCAACTAAGTACATCCTGCATACATGCTTACAACGAAGTAATAATTAATAATACACACAAACATTGATAGATATATGGAAAGTTAAAGCCTTATTCTCTAGTCAATTATTAATAACACAATTTAATCGTACAACTCTAAAATCAAAAGTCGATTATAATAACAGTATCCTAATAAATAAGTAAAAATACTCTACACTCCATAATACCTACTCAATGTCAATTAATATAATAATATAATTAAAATAAACTCCTCTTCGCAGGATAATTCTTCATTCTACTTTCTAAGATCAGCTCCTTCTTTGCTCCTCAACACATTCATCACCCAATTCTCTGCCTCGTAGGAGCACGCACTTATTAGAAGTAAGTACATCATTCCTAGTACATCTATTTGAGTAGACAAAATAAATATAAAGCATAAAGCGTAACATAACAATCACATAGTCAAAATCAAACAAGAGAATATAATAATCCTCTTAACAAAACTAACTCGAGGCCTGCTTACAGGCATCAAAACCTCCTTCGCTAGACACATGCCATCATCAATTTATCACTATCACTCAAAGTAAGTACCTCATATACATAAATACATAAAATATAAATTTATTGTCATTATATAGTAAGTAGAATCAAACATATATGTCGGAGATGAAAGGACACCGGAGCCTTCCCTCTGGAACTTCGGGAAAATCCGTAAAATTGTAATTAAAGTTTACAGTCGTAATTAAACAATCTGCCGTCATCCTGCCCAATTGTACTTGTTTGCGATTTGTGATAATAAACTTGGGCTCAAGGCGACCACCAGTCGCCGAACGTAGCCGCGGTCAACGGGACGGGCGCTTCGCCTAACAAAGGTGTGGAGTTATAGTATGACCCTCGTTAAAAGAAATACCAATAGAGGTACGTGACAGTAAAACATTCCAACGGTTCCTTCGGACAATGAATACCTGATGTTGAGGCACGTACACAGCACAAATCCAGTTAGCCCGAGGACCCGCTACAAAACCTGGGTTTTTCCGGCAATTAAGATTTTCCAAACGGACAGACAGTCTTTGTCCCAAACTGACCAATTGACAGCGACGTCAATTTCCCTTACTTTCGGAACGAGGGCTATCCTCGACAAATCCGATGGTCTCGTGTCCTTAGACACACCCCATCATAGTTTTCCTCTGTGGCATCATTGAAACGAAAATTCATTCTTTCCTGAGATCCCACCGACGAAGGGAGCAGCGCCTGACGATCAGTGAGTTTGAGTTAGAGCAAGTATATCTTTCATCCCGTTGACCGTGGATTCGTCATCGGACCTAAGACCAACGTCACTAACATCACAAGTGCCCAACCACCGCTGTTGATTGTCGAATCGGTAATGTCCATACTCGTAGCATCAGGCCGTATCTTCGTTATCACACAACGATGGCCAACTCCAAGGGAGGTCTATCAAACGCCCACAACCCTGTTCCTGACTGTTCTCCGACATATAAAAACTAAATATAAACTAACTCTCTCTACAAATCAAGTAACAATGGTCCATTATTAAAATGAGCATAGATATCCTAGCGAGATCCACTTCATGAATAATAATTCAAAGTCAATTTTTAGATATCAAAAACCTCGTTCCCTAAACACTACGCAAGCCAAGACTTACCTCTCAAGTAAGTACATTAGTAAAAGCAAGTAAGTACCTCCTTCATATATGCTTACAACCAAGTAATAATTAATAAAACACATAAACATTGATAGATATATGGAGAGTTAAAAACCTCCTTCTGTAGTCGATATTAGTAAACAATTAATCGTATAAACTCTATAGTCAATTACAATAAACTATCTGCTGTTAAATAGGTAAAAAATGCTAAACTTCATCGTACCTGCACAATGTTTATTGCCATAATAATAATATTACTATTATAAAATTAATATAACTTTAATATAATTTAATATAAAACTCCACTTCTCAGGATATCCTGTTCTACCTCCTAAAATCGAAACCTTCTTCACACATCACCGCACTTCGCCCAAGTCTTACCTCGTAGGGGTACACACCTATTAAGAGTAAGTACATCCTTTCCTATTGACATGTCGAGTCACGATCCGAGTCCGGGCTCGAGTCGCTATCACGGTGAGGACTTGGGGTAGGTAATGATTCTTCACTGAAGCTATCCATCTTCTTAGACCACGGAAGTGACTTTTATTGACACAAACAGAAAGGTTACAGAGTTGACGCAAACTGACGATGATCACACACTTGCAACACTAGTGACAATGGTCTTAGGTTCACTAACAAATACGCAGCCAACGGGATGGTAGGTGTACGTACTCTATGTCAGATTCTTTGGTGATATTCACTGACCGTAAGGTGTCAACATTTTCGTCGATGAGATCGCAAGCGAGAGAGTGAGTTTCCGTCCCGATGATGCCACAAAGAAGAACTATAACGGGGTGTGTCTAAGGACACGAGATCATCGGATTCGTCGAGAAAAGCCTTCGTTCAGAAAGTAAGGAAAATTGGCATTGCTGCTAATTGGTCAATCTCCCTATCGGTGGTTAGAAAAAGATGCTAGCCGCCCTCGAGGGAAAGTTGCTAGTGGGAGACGCCGCTCGTTGAAAAATAGGTCTCCTCTATTTTCCCGTAGTTGGGACAAAGACTGTTTGTCTGTTTGAAGGACTTTAGTTAGCTAAATCTTAAGATTTGTAACGGGCCCTCAGGCTAGCTGAACATGTACTGCGGAGACGCATCGACATCTGGCAATCATCTTACTCGAAGAATAGGGTCTGCGTGTGGCGAGTTACGGGACAGAGACCGTTGGAATGTTTATTGCCGTGTGTTACAACTATTTCATTTTTAAAGAGAGCTATACAATTACTCCATGTCTTTGTTAGACAAAGCGTTCATCCCGTGACCGCGGCTACGTTCGGCGACTAGCTGTCGCCTCGAGCACAAGCTCACTATCATAACTCTCAAACAATTACAATCGGATTGAATAACTACAATTGTTTAATTCCAGCTATAGTAGACTCTAGGTTACAATGTTGCGAGATTATCCAAAATTCCAAAGGCTCCGGTGTTCTTTCATCTCCGACATATATTACACTCCGAAGACCTCGATAACCCTCTTGTACGCACGCTTGTTGTCAACCGACCCCACCAGATTCTTCTAACAGCTTCGAATCGTCTTTGTCTCAACTGATACCTGGACGCCCTCTGACGCTTACACACACATTCACATGTACAGTGTAAATGTATCATCTACCTAACAGTAGTAAAATTTATTGTACGAATCCAAAATAGTGAGGGTTCAGAGTGCTATAATAAAAAAGATATCGAGCGCTAATTTGGAAAGGTTTTTATGCTGAGGTTTTAGTCCCCCTGTAGGGATTATCCCCGAGTGTATATCAGAGACGGCTATTCCGTTACTATCTGGTTATTGTATCGATAGCTGTGGCATGCAGTATGTTTTGTCCACCCTATTACTGCTTCTCAACATGTGACATTACTGAGCGTGTGACACTATTAAAAATTACGGAGAGAGCGGGTAGTCACCTAATGGGAAAAACGAATGTTTGTCTAACGACAAAGCTGGTTTTTCCCATGAACAAGGTCACCCATGAGCCACGTTGGTAGGAGGCTTCTTCCTCATACCTTTATGCATTAACGTGGGTTATAATCAAGCCGCATCGCGGACCGTTACCCTCACTTTTCATAACGAAAAGTGTGAACAACGAATCCCCTTCCTTCGTTCAAAAAATACCTACAAACCGAGCTTTCCTCCGTAATTACATGAGAGCGGAAGTTCAGTTAACTCTCCATTCTAACATACCCAACATCTCAAGACTTCGTCGACGACAACATATCTACCAGGACGCGAGCTCTGTCTTTAGATCAATCATCGTCTCTACACTGATTCTCTCATCTAAGAGCAATCCATTTATTCTTCACTTACCTCTTACGCATCGGCGTTATTATCTTGTGTAAAGTTGTTGGAAATACATACTTTATAACCCTGTTAATCGCAGCGTTATACAACCTCAACCACCCCTATTATCTCAATGGAAATCAGGGGATCGATCTGTTCGCGGCATCGATTATTACAATCGTAACGGGAATTTACGACTTCCGTTGACGCATTTCCTAGCAAAAGCGTCTCCCCACGACTGGTCGAAAATACAGTATGCTTGTGCGAATTTCAACAAAATTGCAATGGGTTACAGTGGATTACAAAGAGGGAGGGAAGTGCAATGAATTATTACGATAAATTGTAAGGGGTGTGAAGTGGGATGAGGTGATAGGAGAATTGGTGTGAGTGGAATAGTATTAAGTGAATATCAGGGTGTATGATACATGGCTCCATCAAGCGGCGGTATTAGGCGGGGGGGGGCGGTGTATCGCTCACACCAATTCCCGGGCCCCTTTCAATCGCAGCCGGGGCGGTCATCGTGGAGGTTTTAGTCGGCTGGAGTCCGGCACTACCACGCCGCTTTTCCCCAGAAGCGACCTGGTGTCAGTGCGGATTTCCTCCACGTTAATAAAAAAAAAAGGGTGTATATTACAAGGCAGTCGACGTGGATTATGATCGAGTGAGTGAGTTACAATATGTTTGGGTATAATTAAATGGTAATATCTTCGCTGAACAAAAATAAATGGAATAATTGGAGGATCTAATGTTAAATGTGAGAGAAACAAGAAGTGTAATGCTCGATAATCGTGGCGTGACGAGTCATAGATGAACAATATCAAAGAATATAAGGCAATAAATTATTGAATTATTGAATTAAAATATGAAGAGGAGTTGGTAAAGTCGAGTATCTATAGAAAATGCAATTACGAATCTCAATTTAAATGATAAAACTTTAAAAGGAAATAAAATTAGAATTGAATTAGGAGAAGCCAGAGTTGAATAAAATATAATAAAGAGTGGTAATATAATGAAGGAGTATCACGTAGAATACTACATAATATAATTGAAGAACTATATAAATATAAAGTTTTAAGAAGAAATTTATTTTCAACCTTAAGTAATTTAAATACAATAGCTTAGGATAAATATGTTTGGAACTATAATGACTCATCAGATAAAGTCAGTTCATAATGGAAAACAGTGAAAGAATTAGAGAGTGGAATTAGAAAGAAAGGAATTAATAGGAAACAGTAGATAATTTAAAAAGTAATAAATTAATGTATATAACGTATTAGTAAATGTTTAATATGCGTGAGTACGTTGTTGTAGATAATTCGAAAGGACGTTGGTTGTTCGCATTTATTGATGAGTTATTATAGCTTCATAACTACAAATTAATTAATTAATTAATTACAAACTATTAAATTAATGGTTAAGAATGGAAAGATTAAAAACGCCTTTAATAACAATAACTCATCACGCTAAGTCTGTTTATCGTGTTTTGTTTTTGTTTTAGTCGTTATTTATTTTACTTTTAATTGAATAACGAGAATGGTTTTGTATTAATTTTCAACGCAACAGTATTTAATATTGGCTTCGAGATGATAATTAATATAATAGATTTAAATGGTGTAAGATTATGAAGTATGATAGAGAATGCAATTGCACACGATGGAACACAATAATACACTAACACTGCCCTTTGGGTGGCTTCGACACGATTAATACCTGCTGGATTGGCACATGAATATTAGTAGATCGATGAATTGAAGAAGATACATGTGGGTGGTAGCATTGGGGCAAGGTGAGGTTTTCTTGTCACTAGGGTCAACTGTGAGTTGATGGGATAGGGGAAATGCAAATGCAAATGCTTATATGCAATGGAGTGTAGGAAGTAGGGCTCACATAATAATTTGAACGACGTGATGAGACGCGCACGTGTCATACGGTTGCCAATAGGTAAGCGGGCCCCTTCTTTAGGGGCTTTATGATACATTAAGGAGTGGTGCCATCTACATGTATGAAGTGAAGTATTATTCAATATGAAATGGTATGTGTCAATCTGACTAAGTGGGCCACCTGGTGGCAATGGTTAATTAGGAAAGCTTAGTAACATGTACCGAGGGACATCTATGCAGGAGGGCTCGATGTATGCTGTTACAGTGGAAACCTCATGTACCTCCGAATTAAAAAGGGTTTATCCTCCGATGAGCAAGAAAAATCATAATTATTGGCGGAGTGAACAGTCGATGAAGTTAAGAAAGGAGGTGATGACGACGAGAAGAAGAGCTAGAGAGCAATGGCGAGAGGAACTGGAGACGCGGCACAGTGGATTTAGGAGTTGCGGAAAAAGAAGAGGCAGATGAGGAAACTGATTCGAACCAACAAGGAGAAGGGTTGAAAGGAATTCTGTGCCTCGTTGGGCAGGGATCCATAGCGAAGGGCGTACAGGGCTATCATGACGTAGCTTTTCTTAACGAGACCGAGGGGAAATATAAGTAGAACCCACGGGAGTATTAGTGTCAGCGAGGGCTTGATCACGAAGGAAGCGCTACTGGATGCCGGAGCTGAGATGAACCGGAATAAAGCGGTTGGTGTAGATGGCATACCAGGAACGGTGGTAAAAGAAATTGAAGGTTGCAAAATTACGTGTTGAACAGTGTTATCAACTGAGCACGAAGAAATTCGTTTTTCTTGAAAATGAAGCTTTATATGGAAAGATCTTATTCCACATTTTTCTCTTATTTTTGCACGTCGAATAACTTCCCTCTGCTTAATCGGTAACTAACCAAATTTACATGTTTCAAACAGATTTCCAAGATCAATTTTCTCGAAAACAAAGCCTGTTATTCTTTATATCTTTCTTGTTTTTCTTCGTACAAAACTGTTTTTCGTTTGTTCCTATTACTTGACCGGATCTTATGTTTCACATATTCTAACATACTCTATTCATATAAAAATTCGTAGTATAATAATCGTTACTTTCGATATTAAAATCATTATTAAATATTCGTTTAATTAATCTTAAAATTGTGATACAATCATAAAAAGCTACCAAAAGAATGATGTCTAGATTTTACAAGCATGCCACAAAATATATATGTCGGAGATGAAAGGACACCGGGGCCTTCCTTTGGAATTCATCGGAAAACCCTCAATATTTTAGCCTCTATAACTTAACTCGATTACAATTGTTCGAGATTTGTGATAATGAGCTTGGGCTCGTGGCGACAACCAGTCGCCGAACGTAGCAGCGGTCAAGGGATGAACGCTTTGCTTGACAAAAGTATGAGGTAATAGTATAGTTCTCCTTAAAAAGAAATAGTTGTAGCGGTACTCGACAGTAACGTCGATGCATCTACACAGTACATGTTCAGCTAGCTTGAGGACCTGTTATAAATCTTAAGATTTAGTTAACTAGTTAAGTTCTTCAAACAGACAACCAGTCTTTATCCTAACAGTCCCTAAATCTCCAACACCTACTGCGGGAAGATACGGGAAATCTGTTTTCCTCAAGGACGACGCTTCCCGCTAGCAACTTTCTCTCGAGGGCGGTTAGCATCCTTCTTCAACCATCAACATAGAAATTAACCAATTAACAGCGACGTTCATTTCCCTCACTTTCCTAAGGAAAACTTTCCTTAACGAATCCGATTATCTCGTACCCTTAGTCACACCTCCGCAGCGTCATCGTCACAGAAGGACAGTTCCTCTACGTTCCTTGAGTAGTCATCATCTTAATTTATATCGCGCACTTTACTCAATCGCCACCTTAACTCATCGTCTATCAGTTGTAACCGAGAATTGCGAATCGTCAAGTGTAATCGCGAGTTCTACGCAAAGTGTCGAAAGAGAGAATTGTTAATAAATATACTGTTTAAATATCTCCGAGTGTTTTTTTTTTGGCATCTATTACGTCCTACACACTTCAAATTCACAAGACATGATCCGTTAATTTCGTGATTTCCTGTGTCTTCTACGTGACACTATCTTCCATTATTGTGTGGAAGAGAAATCGGATGATATTAATAACTTAAAAAGAAAGAAACAAAATCAAGAGAACATGGTAGTCGCCAAAAGAATAACAATTGAAAAGTTACAAGAAGTACCAAAGATAAAAAACGAAACAGAGAAAAACGAACGTGTGTTGAACGAACAGGAGAAGAAAAGATTAAACTGAAATATACCAAACCTTCCAAACAAGATTTGAGATATGCGCTTAACAATGTTAATAATGGTGACGATAACGAGCGGAAGCCAAGGATATTTGCGTATGGATTTTACTGGGATAACAACCCTGATTTAACTCTCCTCCAGCCTAAAGAGTCATCTAGCGATTGTGAAGAAAAGCCAAAACTGAGAAATAAGAAATTAAGTGCCGCTGAACGTTGAGAACAGAAAACACAGAAGGAACGTGAAGTTCGTCAAAGAGAAGAAGCGCTCGTCAATAACCAGTTATCAAATTCTGTAGATCAGTTCGACAGATTAGTTTTAGCTAATCCAGACAGTTCAATAGTATGGCTACAGTATACGGCATACCGTTTACAAGCAACAGAAATAGAGAAAGTAAGAACAGTCGCGACAAGAGCGGTGTAAACGACTAATTTCAGGGAACAGAAGGAAAAATTAAACGTTTGGAAGGCTTAGTTGAATTTAGAATCGAAATTTGGAATTCCTGACTCATTAAATGATGTTTCTCAAGAGGCAGTGAGGTCTAACGGTTCACTGAAAATATACAGTCACATGTTGGCTGTTCGTGTCGTGGCTGGCAGGCAGATGGAATTAGAAAAAACAATTAATACCATGATTGGGAAGTTTAAACATATTCCCGAGACATGATTTAATAGTGGAGAAGGATTATTAAAAATCGAGGCACATTATGCAGAGAGCATTGCAATCTTTCCCAGTATCCGAACGTAACAAGTACTTTCTCCAGGACACCCCCAAAATTTCATTTATGAAGTAAGCACACTATGAAATTAGAAATATCAACCCTTTTTGGTTATTATTATCGCACAACTTGTCTTTTACATAGTATTTCTTTTCGAAAGCAAATCTTACCATGCAAATAGGCGCAATAATTTATTCTGTGGAACTTAATGAAATATATCGTTTTATTTTAGAATGAACAGTATAAGACAGATCTATCTTCAAAATTCTTCAACAGTCTCTGATTTTTTTGCTTCACAAGCTGCAGGCAACTGATCCTAAACCAGATGGAGGAATCAGCTACACCGGGGCAATAAGCAACGAGGCAACCCACGCGCGACTACATCACGAATCAAGAACATTATATCCAGAGATGAATAAACCATAGACCTATGGTACGATCCATATTTTTATGTCCATAGTCTATGACTACATTTATGAAGAAGTAGACGGTGACCGCGCGGATTTTCATTTAACTTCTCAATTTTGGCTACTAACTATTAAAAATTTGTAGTTCGTCCAAAAATTCAAATCGTGTCTCTCTTCAAATTGATCAATGATACACTTCATACAGAGCATCACATAAATGAATCGGTAGAGATCTCGAGTCGAAACAATATAAATCTACATTATTTAATGTCTTCATGATGCAGCATGGATTACCTCAAAAAATATGTTTAAGAAGATAGACGCAAAACATAATAACCACGAACGGGAAGTACAAAAACGAAGACTTCTTGGACAAGGGTATTTACCTGGGTACCTACAAAACCAAATTGTACAATTTCAGGCACAATTCAAATGTCGCCGAGACCTCTGAAGAAGTCAATAGCGCGGACGTGGTTGTAACGATCGATTAGCTAAAACTACTGCTGCACAATGGAGCAGTTGCGTCCCAAACGTACTAAAAGATTTTTGATTAGACATATTCCTGTTTTTGTCATTACAGAATAATCAATAAAAAGGACGCACTTGAGATCAGAGAAATTGTAAATATGTCAATTTATTATTACTTTTTTCATTTTTATCTGTATCAATATTAATAGTATTTTGTATATGTGGTAGAAAACTTTACATAACTGGACTGTTTTAGCTATTGTGTAATTAAGGTTGTATTTTCAATCAATCGCGGGGAGACGTAATCGCGCGGAAACACATCAGCGGGAGTCGTAAATTCCCGTTACGATTATAATAATCGACGTCGCGAATAGATCGATCTCCTGATTTCCGTTAAGATAATAGAGGTGGTTGAGGTGATATAGCGCTGCGATTAACAGGATTATAAACTATATATTTTCAACAAATTGATACAACGAACTTACGCCGTTGCGTATGATATATGTCGTAGACGACGATTTGGCGTATGAAGATGCGATACACATGCACAGTATTCTTTGGTAATACAGCAAGGCCCTTACAGTTGAGTTTCTTGTTGTAGTTGACGTAGCAATAGAGGAGACTGATGTTCCGATCTCATGCAATTACGGAGGAAAGCTCGGTGTGGGTGTGTTTTCTTGAACGAAGAAAGCGGATTCGTTTCTCACACTTTTCGTTAATAAGGTGAGAGTAACGATATGTGATGCCTATTGGTTTCAGTCATGTTAATGAGTGGTGAGAGGAGAAGGAAACCTCCTACCAACCTTGCTAGGGGGTGTCATTGTTTACAAAAAATCCGGAAAAAGCCGGATTTTCCGTTAGATAAATATCCACTTTTTCCGTTAGGTCACTGCCCGCAGTCTCCGTAATTTTTAAGAGCGCCTAATAAGCCTAAGGACCTTTCCAATAACCCTCTATAAACCGAAAACCTTTCTAGGCTTAAAAAGTCCTCCAGGACAAAAGGATTAACTTAAAACATGTGTTAAAATAATGACGTTAAAAAGTTAAAGTTCTATGGTGGGGCCTTAGATTTATTGAGGGCCTGTTTAATGGTGCTTGGGTTTTGACGGTCCGACAATGAAGGACGTCGCACGGATCATCTTGCGCCACGTAACATAGGTTTTGCTCACGTGATGTAATGAAATATGTGTCAAAATGTTTTATTATTTTTAATCATTTTGTACACTGCTTCTCTACATATTCTACAGCCATTTCTTGAACACGAGTCATGTCTTCCTCAGTACCATGCTGCTCTTCAAAATTTTTTTTATTATTTATTTATTTAAATTTTTACAATTTGTCCAGTAGGACATTTGGTAAAATATTATAGCGGTATACTAATATAACATGTGGGTGGCTACCCCCAGCGGGGTACCATTATCGTGTTTGTTAGGTTATGTCCTTGTGAGATCTGTTAGGTGTTTCCTTTTTAATCTTCTTTTTATGCTTGATGTGTCGACCGTTTCCGCTGCCAGCCGGTTTGGGTGCGTTGTATTTGTTTGGGTATTCTTTCTCTGTACCTTCTTGCACTTCTGTTAATCTCCTCCTTGACCATTGGTATTCCCAGGTCTTTCCGAATGTTCTCGTTTCTAACGTACCATGGCGCGTTTACTATTGTTCTGAGTATTTTAGATTGCGTTGCCTCTATTTTGGTTATATGGCTCATTGCTGCTGTTCCCCATAGTGCTATTCCGTACGTCCAGATTGATTTTATGACCATTTTATATATTTTTAGTTTGTTTTCTATGCTTAGTTTGGATTTTCGACTTGTTAGCCAGTACATTTGTCTCCTTGCCATCTGTATTTTGTCTGTTGTTGCTTTAATATGCTGTTTCCATGTGAGTCGTGTATCTAAGTGGAGTCTTAAGTATTTGACTTGCCTTGTTTGTATTATGTGTGTGCCATTTAGTACAATGTTTGGTGGTTTCTGTTTTCGCAGTGTGAATGTAATATGGTTGCATTTATCGGGGTTTGCTTTTATTTGTTTATCTTGCAGCCACTTTTCTATTTTTGTGATATGTTCTTGTAGTAATTTGACTGCTGTTTCTGGGTTAGTGTGCCTGACTAGTACAGCTGTGTCGTCCGTGAGTGTCAGTATTTTGCTATTGGTAGTTGTTGGTATGTTTTGTCTATAGTATTGATCCTAAGACGCTTCCTCGCGGAACCCCTGCCTTTATGTCTTTAACTTCAGAGTATGTGTCCTTGATTTTTATTACGAAGGTTCTGCTGCTTAAGTAAGATTTTATTAATTGGTATATTTGCTCCGGAAATTGTTTCCTGATTGTTTGTAGTAGGCTTTCGTGGTTTATTTTGTCAAATGCTTTATCTATGTCCATAGAGAGGGCTGTACAGTATTGTTTGTTTTCTAATGCTAGTATTATTTCTTTAATGAGCCTGTGCATTTGCTCTATAGTGGAGTGTATGTTTCTGAATCGAAATTGGTGATCTGGTATTAATTTTTCCTTCTATATTATTGGTTTTATGCGGTTGCATATTATTTCCTCTGGTATTTTGGAAAACACAGGAAGTAATGATATTGGTCTGTAAGATGCAGTTTGGTGTGGTTCTTTGCCTGGTTTAGGTAACATTATGTCCTGTGCTAGTTTCCACAGTTTAGGAAAGTATTGGATTCTTAGTATTTGACTTGCCTTGTTTGTATTATGTGTGTGCCATTTAGTACAATGTTTGGTGGTTTCTGTTTTCGCAGTGTGAATGTAATATGGTTGCATTTATCGGGGTTTGCTTTTATTTGTTTTGCTTGAAGCCACTTTTCTATTTTTGCGATATGTTCTTGTAGTAGTGTAACTGCTGTTGCAGGGTTAGTGTGCCTGACTAGTACAGCTGTGTCATCCGCGAATGTCAGTATTTTGCTATTGTTAGTTGTTGGTATGTTGGCCGTGTATGATGTGTATAAAATTGGTCCTAGGACGCTTCCTTGCGGAACTCCTGCCTTGATTTCTTTAACTTCAGAGTATGTGTCTTTGATTTTTACTATGAAGCTTCTTAAGTATGATTTGATTAATTGGTATCTCTGCTCCGGGAACTGTTTCCTGATTGATTGAAGTAGGCTAGTGTGGTTTATTTTATCGAATGCTTTTTCGATATCCATAAAGAGTGCCGTGCAGCATTGTTTCGTTTCCAGCGCCTGTAAGATTTCATTGACGAGTCTGTGCGCTGGTTCTATTGTGGAGTGTTTGTTTCTGAATCCGAATTGGTGATCCGGTATTAGTTGATTCTTCTCTATTATGGGGTTTATCCCCAAATAGTAAACTATTTTCTCTAGTATCTTAGAGAACATCGGAAGTAGTGAGATTGGTCGGTAGGATTTGATTTCGTGTGGGTCCTTGCCTGGTTTGGGTATCATTATGATTTGTGCCAGTTTCCAAGTTTTTGAAAAGTATTGTATTCTTAGTATTGCGTTAACTATTATTGTGATTTGTCTTATTGCTTTTGGCGGAAGGTTTTTTAAGATTTTGCCGTTAATTAGGTCGATTCCTGGTGCTTAATTATTTTTTGTTTTCTCAATTATGTTTCTGATTTCTTGTGCTGTTGCTTTGGGTATGGTGTAGTGATTGTCAGTTGGTGTACTAGTAGTTAGCGCGTCCTCGTCCGTATGGCTATTGTGGTTGCTGTTGTTGATGTTGTGTGGGGTGAATGTGTTGCATAGGTGGTTGGAAAATTCTTCAGCTTGCTCTTCGTTGCTTCTTGCCCATTCTTCTGGTTGCTGGTACCAGTTTTATTGTCTTCTTTATTTTTTTTGTGGCTTTCCATAGGGAGTAGTTGTAGTTCTCGTGAGCAGATAGTGACTCGATGAACTTTGTGAACTCGTTGTTATTGTGCTCTTTTATTTTGTCTTTTATTTCTTTTGTGAGTTTGTTTAGGTGTTTTTTGTTTTCTTTTGTTCTTTGTTTTTGCCATTTTGCTTTCGCTTTTCTTTTTTCTCTAATTTTTTCGAGGATGTCTAGTGGAACTGTTTTTGTTTGTCTGTTGGTTGTTTCAGGTATAGTGGTTGCCCTTGCTGCTTCTTGGATAGTTTCTGTGAATGTTGTTACTGCTTGATCGATGTGTTCAGGTGTTTTCAGTGGGATGTTGCAGCTGATTTTGCTCTCTATTATTTCTTTGAATATTTGCCATTTGGTGGTTTTATTGCATAGCTTCTCTGTGCTGCTGTAAAGTATTGGTTTGTTTCTGTATTCAATTATTATGGGCGTATGGTCGGAGGTAAGCTCGAGGCTGGGTGCTATGTTTAGTTTATTTGCGTTTAGTCCCTTTGTAACTGCAAAGTCTAGCAGGTCAGGTATTTTGCTCAGGTCTGTCGGCCAGTATGTCGGTCTTCCTGTGGATAATATATTGAGGTTATTGTTTCTAATGTATTTTTCCAAGGTTCTACCTCGAGGTGTAGTGATTCTTGATCCCCATAGTGTGTGCTTTGAATTGTAGTCTCCCGCTGCAATATACTTGTCACCTAAGTGTCGAAAGTACTCTTCCCACATTTGCGTTGTAGTTTTGTGTCGCGGCGGTACGTATACTGCTGACAACTGCAGTTGGTTGCTGTTAGTCTGTACGGTAACGGTGGTTGCTTGTATATGTTCCTTACTGACCTGACTGTGTAGGTGATGTTTAATGTTTTTTATTACTACTGCCATCCCTCCGTGTGCTTTCCCTGGAGGATGCTTGGTGTCGCATATGGTGTAGTGCGGTATTTTTATATAGCTTTTCATTGTGAGGTGTGTTTCTGAAACGAGTAGTATATCGATGTTGTTGCTATACAGGAATGTTTTAGTTTCTAGGGCCCTTTGTTGTAGGCCGTTAGAGTTCCAGGTTGCTATTTTAAGCGTGTCTATTTTTATTTTTTGCTCATCACGTTAGTAAGTAATTGTAACATGTCTGTTATCTGCTGTGTTTGCTGTCTGAGGAGTTCGTTTTGTTCGCTTATCATTTTTGTGAGTATTTCGGTGTTTTTTATGGAATGTTTTATTAACTCTTTGATTTCTGTAGCGTCGTTGCTGTGGTTGTTCTATTCTTGATTATCTAGGGGTGACGACCGGTTGACTATTTGCGCGTAGCTTCGGTTTTTGACGGTATTGGTGTTAGTGTGGTTATTGTTCATTACATGCTGTGTATTTGATGCTGACATAGATTCTGTGTTGTCTTGTTGCGTGTGGAAATTGTTGTGTGTCCTGTTTCGAATCGGCGGGAAGAGTTTGCTTTGTAGTTGTTTTCTGACTACGCAGCCTTTGTAGCTGGCTTGTGTTCGCCGGGCTTCTGTTGCAGTAGTTTTTTGTGTGTCCGTATTGTTGACACCGCATGCATTGTGGTATATCTTTTCTATGTCTGGGTGGCTCGACTGTGATTATTGTGTTTGAGATTTTTTTAATTTCAAATTTTTCTTTGTTGTTGCTTTTCGGTTCTAACTCTATTAGGAATAGCGGTAGTGGTTGCTTAGTGTCAAATCTGGCTAAATTGTTGATCGTTCTTACCTGGTGTCCGATCTTGGCCAATTCCTCGCATATTTTGTTTGTATTTGTTTTGGAGTGTAGACCTCTGATTACTGCTTTGCAGCTGTTGTCGGATTTGGGTTGGTAAGTGTGATACCCAGCGTTTTCTTCCTTTAGCGCTTTAGTTACTTTTCTGTAGGTTTCTGGGGTATTAGTTTGTACTTTTACCTGGTCCAGTTTGAGCTGTTTGATAGTGCAGTTTTCTTTTCCTGCCGTGCTGTTTAGCAGATCAATGAGGGGGTCTATTATTTTTGCGTCTATGTAGATTGGTGGTGGCTTGGGAGTGAGTGTTCTTGGTTTTTCTGTAGGGTCTGTGTCCATCTCTTCTGTCAGTGAGCTGAAGGAGTTTTGTGTAGGAATTTCTTGTAGCCATTGTTGACTTTCTGTTTCTGTGGTCCTCCTATCGTTTGTGTTTGTGTTTATTTTTCTTTTTTTGCTGGGAGTTACAGTTCTTCAACTTTCGTTATGTTGTGGTAGATCCTTGTTAGTATTGCTCTTTACGTCGTCTTCTTGTATTATTTCCATTTCTATTTCTTTTGTATTTGCGCAGTCCTGTACTTCTCTTGTTGTTTTAATTGGGCTCTGTTGGTCTACTGCCCTGCTTATAGTGTATGTTTCTCCTTTGTTTAGTATTCTTATTGATGGTACTTTTTCCATCCTCGATTGGTTCTGTTGCTCTACTCTTGTCGCACAATGTCGGAGGCACTATGTTTTACGTACGCATAGCTCGACTGCTCGGGCAGAACTCGTTCTTCAAAATTGATGAACTTTTTAAAGAGGATCTTTACCTTTCTAGGCGGTAATGCCTGAACAACTGCTCTCTCTAGAACTTTCCTGTAAATACAAATTATTAGAAGATAAATTCTGTATGAAATTAAAAAGACAAAATATAGTTGAAAAAATATTTTTACCTTGCTATATCAGTATCATTAGATTTAACTAGAGAATCAACATAACAAGACCATATATCCACCTGTTTCGGATAAGAACTTAGAATTTGCTCAAACAGAGTTACTGCTCTCTCTTTATTTCTGTAGTGTACATACGTTCAGATGCTGGCAAAGATTGGAATGCTCTCTGCATAATATGCCTCGATTTGTCCCTCGAACCCATTTTTAGCAACCCTTCTCCACAATTAAATCACATCTCGGGAATACAGTTAAATTTTCCAATCATGGTATTAATTGTTTTCTCTAGTTCCATCTGCCTGCTAGCCTCGACATGAACAGTCAGCATGTGACTGTATACTTTCAGTGAATCGTTAGACTTCACTGCCTCTTGAAAAACATCATTCAGTGCTTTAGGAAATCCGAATTTAGACTCCAAATTCAACCAAGCCTTCCAAACGTTTAATTTTTCCTTCTGTTCCCTGAAATTAATCGTTTTCACCGCTCTTCTTGCAACTGCTCTTGCTTTCTCGATTTCTGTTGTTTGTAAATGATATTCCATATACTGTAACCATACTATTGAACTGTCTAGACTAGCTAAAACTAATCTGTCGAACTGATGTACAGAATTTGGTAACTGGTTATTGGCGAGTGCTTCTTCTCTTTGACGTATTTCACGTTTCTCCTGTCTTTTTTGTTCTCGACGTTCAGCGGCACATAATTTCTTATTTCTCAGATTTGGTTTTTCTTCTACTTCATCTTCACTATCGCAAGATGACTCTTTATCCTGAAGGAGAGTTGAGTCAGCATATTTCAAATCTTCTTCGGAAGCTTTGGTATCTTCCAGTTTAATCTTTTCTTCTCCTGTTTGTTCAACACACATTCTCTTTGAATATTCCTTTTCTAAATCTTTCTCTGGTTTTTCTCTGTTTCGTTTCCCTTTGTTTTTCATGTTTCGTCTTCCCGTAACTTTTCAATTTTTATTTTTTTGGCGAGTGCCACGTACTCTTGATTTTGCTTCTTTCTTTTTAAGTTATTATTATCATCCGATTTCTCTCTCACACAACACTTCTTTTCAAATGCAGATTTTATGACGCTGAGAGGCATAATATCGGATTTTTTGAAATTTAATGAGGTGTAACATTTAATTTTAGAATGAATAGTATAAGGTGTTAGATCTGGCAGTAAACTATTTATGTGACGACGTACAGGTATCGCAGCTAAAGTTCCGTTGCCAATACCTTGAAGGAGCATCAGGATAAACCAATTTGTCACCATTAAGATTCTACCACGTAGCAATTTACCGTCAGGAAATTGTATTTGCTTATTTTGTTTGGCACTTATTTTGGCACTTATGCATTATTAACGATAACGTGGTCGATTGGACAAGCTCGTGTACGTAATTTTTCCATATAATCGTCCCAGAAATTTTGTCCCCTATTTTTTTATTCTCAGAGTAATGATTCTTAGACACTATACCTAGCAAGTTATTCTGCAATTGAACAACCAACCAATCAGGCGTAATTTTTTCAATCTCTCCAGTAACTCTCTGCCCTAATTTGACAGATGCAATGGGTCTGTTTTTGTAATATGAATTCCTTGAAAGTTCTACTAATTTATTAAAATACAGGATCAATGGATTCAATGTATATTTTCTTTAGCGGTAATGTTAGTCTTAATTGTTGTTCTTTCCTGTTAATAGAAAATATTTTTGCCAATAAAATTTGGTTTGCGTGCAGTAGATTAAAATTACTAACGTTACTATGGGACACATATCCAAATGGCGTATATTCTGCAACTGGAAAAATAAGTCTTATACCAGTCTTATACCCATATCCTTGATCGTACAAGGTATACAGTCTCCTATTTTCAGTTTTTCAAAATTCCTGTACCTTCCTTGAGTTGCAAAAGTCCTAGTTAAAATTAAATTAGGTACTGTAGCAAATAGAAGAGCTGAAAGTGTATGACCAGGAACATATTTTGATGCTAGTAGAGCTGCAATCTCCATACAAGGTGACATGTGACCATCTAGTAAAAATCCTGTACTAACAGTTTGTCCTTTATATCTACTGACTCTTAAATATAATCCCTGAGCGGATGATTCTATTATTGTGCCCCCTACTTCTTCACCAATATCGAATGTTGCTTCTTCAACTTTTATGTCTTGATTAGCCACATTTAGAACTACTTTTCCCGAATCTGTGTTCACTGTTTGAATTTTTACCAAAATTGTTTGTCCAGCTGAATAGTTTCAATTTACGTTAGATGTTTCCAGCTCGAGGGCAGTATGTGGAATCCAACCTTTGACATCCCCGAAAAACTTTACCAATATTCCACGCTTATGTATTTGAACGATAGTTGCGTGGTGTTTCGAGACAATTTTCGCGTCTTGTATGTTTCCTAAAATGGGCAAGTCACTCGTTATTAAAGACCTTTTCAAAGTGAGATATACTTTTTTCGGCCTATATAAAGGAACAAGACTCTTGCTTCTACTTCTTTGTCGACTTTCAGCTTTTGTAAGGGACTTAGATCTTCGTCAGATATATGATCTGGTGGAATTTGAACATTAAATTTACCAAGTTGTACATTAACGAAATCATTCAGTTTATCAATATTTGTAATCTTTACATTTACCACGTCGCCAGGTTTAAATGTTATATAGTAAATGACAACGTACATATTTTATAAACTGGCACATACAATCGTTTAGTGTAATGGTCGGGGTATCTACGTGTACTCTCTAAGTCACAAGTTAAGTAATTGCGAAGGCATATTAAGTTGAGTTATAAGTTTCAATTCCAACGAAGTAAGAACGTAATCCTTCTCATTCGCGCAAGCGAGAGAGAGGGAATCAAAGACTAATGTAAAATAATGCCTAGCATAATGCTAATACCACGTACCATATAGTTGCTGAAACTTTTATGCTTCATACATAGACATAAACATAAATTGTTTCAATATAAATATTAATAATAAATATTAATTGAATGAATATAGATAACAATGACCACTATAGGTTTCATATATGAAGTATTAGACCGAACGAGGTATGAAATATACAAGATATAGTACTCCTTATAACATTTATAATAAAACAATCGTCTGCTCAGATTTAATTTTTTCAATTTATAAAAATATGAATTTACACAAACACTCGCACTTTACTTATCATTACTTCCACAACAACGTTCTCTTTCTAAAGTTCAGATTTTCGTAACTGCAGATAAACGTGACACCCACATAGGCACGCATCATTTTTTTGTATTCTGCTACAATAGCACTTGCTACAGTTCTGCTCGTAAAGAAATCTGACAGGCGTGTAATAGACAAAAAATCATTTATCAATAAGAGGAAGCAGTCGCGAGCGAGTCAGTTATAATTCGAGTTTCACGAGTTATTAACGGTAATTAACGGAGTTATACGAGTTATCGAGTCATATGCGAGCAATCATACACTGTTTTTACGAATACGTTTGTACGAGCGTCTCTCGACAGTACTTATATTTGTCGGAGATGAAAGAACACCGGAGCTTTTGGAATTTTGGATAATCCCGCAACATTATAACCTAGAGTCTACTATAGCTGTAATTAAACAATTGTAGTTGTTCAATCCGATTGTAATTGTTCGAGATTAGTGATAGTGAGCTTTGGCTCGAGGCGACAGTCCGTCGCCTAACGTAGTCGCGGCCAAGGGATGAACGCTTTGTCTAACAAAGGTATGGAGTAATTCTATAGCCCTCCTTAAAAGAAATATTTGTGACGGCACGCGACGGTAAACATTCCAACGGTCTCTGTCCTGTAGCTCATCACACGCAGAGCCTATTCTTCGAGTAAGATTATTGCCAGATGTCGATGCGTCTCCGCAGTACATGTTCGGCTAGCCCGAGGGCCCGTAATAAATCTTAAGGTTTAGTTAACTAAAGTCCTTCAAACAGACAAACAGTCTTTGTCCCAGCTACGGGAAGATAGGGGAGACATATTTTTTAACGAACGGCGTCTCCCACTAGCAACTTTCCCTCGAGGGCGGCTAGCATCTTTTTCTAACCACCGATATGGAGATTGACCAATTAGCAGCAACGTCAATTTCCCTTACTTCCTAAACGAAGGCTTTCCTCGACGAATCCGATGATCTCGTGTCCTTAGACACACCCCAGTATAGTTTTCCTCTGTGGAATAATCGGGACGGGACGCGCATTCTTTGACGCGTCGTCGACTAAAAGAGTACGTCTTTACGCTCAGCAAATTATCGTTTACGAGTCAGACTTAGATTCAGCGAGAACGCCTATCTGTCATCCCGTTGACCGCGGATTCGTTATTGAACCTGAGATCACTGCCACTAGTGTCGCGAACGTCTCACCGCCGTGATAGATTGTCAAACCTGTGTTATTCATACCTGTGTCAATAAATCGTATCTTCGTTACACCGCAACGATGGCTACCTTCAACGAAGACTCCTCAAACACCGACAACCCTATCCCCCCTGCTTCTCCGACATATAATTAATTAAAAAGGGGGAAATATAATTCTGTAATATCGTAGAATAGCTTTGATTGAAGATCGGCTGAAATTAGAAAACACCGTGTACGTCGTCTTTTTGTAGTTTGTTTACATCCAAGAGCGCCTAGTAACAGTGACGCGAGAAAAGATAAACAGCGTCAAAACAGAAGTACGGTTTCATATTTCAAGGAGTGGCAATCGAGAGGCCAGAGCATGTGAGCCAGAAAGTGTGTGCGTGTGCGTGTGCGTGTGCGTGTGTGTGTGTGTGTGTGTGTGTGTGTGTGTGTGTGAGGACGAGAGCAAGAGCGAACACGACCGAGCAGGAATGCATTGGCGAGGGTCAGAGTTGATCGAGACGTCGAAGCATAGAGTCGTTAGAATTGTCGAGTGTTAGAGTTGCTAGTGAGAGAGAGAGAGAGAGAGAGAGAGAGAGAGTTACCAAATATAAAAAATACGAGCGTTGCATTTAGTTTTCCTGTTAATCAAACATCGTTTCTCTGTCTAACTAATATCTGTATTTTCAATCCATTATTAATAAATTATAATTAATCGGACAAAATTACACCTTTAATATATTCCGATATTACATTACCGTGATGTAATATTTATCATGCTTATTTTGTACGTAAAACGAATCGTTGGAATATTCCCGAAGCTAACGAAGCATTTCCCAAAAGTTAAACCGAAGAAATTAACGCGAATAGTTAAGTGAAATGTTTCCATTAACTTGCTGACCAACCGGCAAATAAAAAATCATAAAAATTGTTTCAATGTGTTGAGGTCACGCATAACTTCTTTTTTCATTGACGATTACCAAACAGGTAAAATTTCGAAATTGTACGAAGGCCACGTGACCAGATCGTATTGGAATTTGAAGTGCATGGAAAAAGACAACTCGAAGTACAAACCTTGAGCTGTACTACTCGAAGTACAAACGTGAACTAATGGATGCAGAAAAGCAATTAACGCCAAACATCCGAACAGCATCTTGGAGCCCGTCATTGTTCTGAAATAAAAGAAGTGACGAATTAAAAAGACGCAGGACTAATAATAATAAAGGAAACTTAGTTCGTATTATAAATTGAATTTACATCAGAAAAGAAGCACGATCAAGCGAAACAGATCGTAGAAATGACAAATATCATCGATATACGTTTCAGTGTAATTTCACTTTTTAAAATTATTTAGTTTAATACGATCGTATTCATCGCTCTGAAACTTTCATTGTGCTGCAATTTGTGCTGCGTCTTTTTAATTTCTCTATCTTTCTGTGTTTTCGGAAAAATTACTTGAAAGATTAAGAATTGCTTGCCTTATTTTATTTTCGATTAGTTAGGATTTGATTATTCCAGGTAAGCTTTATTATTTATAACAGGTTTTATCACTTGTTTATTATTTAGGAGTTTGTTATTTTAGGATTAGTACCTTTTAGGATTTCTTATCCTTCGAGTTTCTGTTTCAGATATCTAGGTCTATTTCAAGATGTTTTATTACATTAGGATTATTTATTCGATTAAGATAATTTAAGAGTTTCACAATGTACAAAGAAATAATCGCGTGAAATTTAGATTTATGCTTTAAACGTATTAAACACGCGGTAATTTCAATGTCTATAGCCTCGAACGTGTTCTGATTAGTTGTGTCATTGTATGTGACATTGAAATCACAAAAATCCATTGCAAGTGTGCTGTCATGCAATGTGGATGTAATTGGGTTTTTTGGGTATTTCCTGTATCATCTGATTTGTACAGTACTATTTTAACGCAAGGACAGGAAAGTTATTATATATTTCCCGTCCATTATTTGAATCGTTGTGAAGTGTAACGAATTATATTCGATTCGAGAAGATGTTAATGAATTACCCATTTCATATGTAATTACATGGAAATAAAAATCATTGCAAAAATAATTGATCTAATGACAAC
>NW_022885108.1:0-18601 GCF_011952205.1 Bombus bifarius | reverse complement strand
GGAAATATAATTCTGTAATATCGTAGAATAGCTTTGATTGAAGATCGGCTGAAATTAGAAAACACCGTGTACGTCGTCTTTTTGTAGTTTGTTTACATCCAAGAGCGCCTAGTAACAGTGACGCGAGAAAAGATAAACAGCGTCAAAACAGAAGTACGGTTTCATATTTCAAGGAGTGGCAATCGAGAGGCCAGAGCATGTGAGCCAGAAAGTGTGTGCGTGTGCGTGTGCGTGTGCGTGTGCGTGTGCGTGTGCGTGTGTGCGTGTGTGTGTGTGTGTGAGAGGACGAGAGCAAGAGCGAGCACGACCGAGCAGGAATGCATTGGCGAGGGTCAGAGTTGATCGAGACGTCGAAGCATAGAGTCGTTAGAATTGTCGAGTGTTAGAGTTGCTAGTGAGAGAGAGAGAGAGAGAGAGAGAGAGAGAGAGTTACCAAATATAAAAAATACGAGCGTTGCATTTAGTTTTCCTGTTAATCAAACATCGTTTCTCTGTATAACTAATATCTGTATTTTCAATCCATTATTAATAAATTATAATTAATCGGACAAAATTACACCTTTAATATATTCCGATATTACATTATCGCGATGTAATATTTATCATGCTTATTTTGTACGTAAAACGAATCGTTGGAATATTCCCGAAGCTAACGAAGCATTTCCCAAAAGTTAAACCGAAGAAATTAACGCGAATAGTTAAGTGAAATTTTTCCATTAACTTGCTGACCAACCGGCAAATAAAAAATCATAAAAATTGTTTCAATGTGTTGAGGTCACGCATAACTTCTTTTTTCATTGACGATTACCAAACAGGTAAAATTTCGAAATTGTACGAAGGCCACGTGACCAGATCGTATTGGAATTTGAAGTGCATGGAAAAAGACAACTCGAAGTACAAATCTTGAGATGTACTACTCGAAGTACAAACGTGAACTAATGGATGCAGAAAAGCAATTAACGCCAAACATCCGAACAGCATCTTGGAGCCCGTCATTGTTCTGAAATAAAAGAAGTGACGAATTAAAAAGACGCAGGACTAATAATAAAGGAAACTTAGTTCGTATTATAAATTGAATTTACATCAGAAAAGAAGCACGATCAAGCGAAACAGATCGTAGAAATGACAAATATCATCGATATACGTTTCAGTGTAATTTCACTTTTGAAAATTATTTAGTTTAATACGATCGTATTCATCGCTCTGAAACTTTCATTGTGCTGCAATTTGTGCTGCGTCTTTTTAATTTCTCTATCTTTCTGTGTTTTCGGAAAAATTACTTGAAAGATTAAGAATTGCTTGCCTTATTTTATTTTCGATTAGTTAGGATTTGATTATTTCAGGTAAGCTTTATTATTTATAACAGGTTTTATCACTTGTTTATTATTTAGGAGTTTGTTATTTTAGGATTAGTACCTTTTAGGATTTCTTATCCTTCGAGTTTCTGTTTCAGATATCTAGGTCTATTTCAAGATGTTTTATTACATTAGGATTATTTATTCGATTAAGATAATTTAAGAGTTTCACAATGTACAAAGAAATAATCGCGTGAAATTTAGATTTATGCTTTAAACGTATTAAACACGCGGTAATTTCAATGTCTATATCCTCGAACGTGTTCTGATTAGTTGTGTCATTGTCTGTGACATTGAAATCACAAAAATCCATTGCAAGTGTGCTGTCATGCAATGTGGATGTAATTGGGTTTTTTTGGGTATTTCCTGTATCATCTGATTTGTACAGTACTATTTTAACGCAAGGACAGGAAAGTTATTATATATTTCCCGTCCATTATTTGAATCGTTGTGAAGTGTAACGAATTATATTCGATTCGAGGAAATGTTAATGAATTACCCATTTCATATGTAATTACATGGAAATAAAAATCATTGCAAAAATAATTGATCTAATGACAACGGAATTTCCAATATTTTTTTGTTTCGTCACGTCTTTTTCATAATATATCTTTTATAGGTACGTGATTTATTAATCGTTCGAATGGAAATAATTATTCGTATAATATTCAAATGATTCTAGCCATAAAATAAATTAAAACGATACCTGTCAATGATATGCAATCTGCGTATGACGTCAACCTCGATCTATGCTTATACAAGAAATTTTATCAATCAATGACTAGATATACAATAATCAAATATTATAAAATTTCTTGAAAACCTTTAGGTGTTAATATTAAGGTGTTAATATCTTTAATATTTGCAAGTTATTGTTTAGCGCTAATTAGTTAGAATGTAACAAGTGGTGTACCAGAATTGAGATAATTAAGCCACACGAACAATCTTATTTAGATCTTTTTAATTTTTTAATTCTCTTTTGCTCTAATACTTCGTAAAATTAATCTTCATTAGCTACTACACTTCCTAGAATAACAAGAGATAATTTTTCTTATATAACGTTTCATTCATAAAATCTATCATTAAAGTATATCTTCATAAAAATATCATTCCATACTAACGGTATATTTGGTGTCATACGAGATAACAGTTACCAGTGATGACATATGTAACTTTATAAAGATATCTCGTTTTATTATATATTAAAAGAATGTACTCATTGCTGCTATATTTCAGATGAAAAAAAGGAGGCAACGATTTTACAGTAAAATCGTTCGTTTACAACTGATTCATTTACATTTCATGATAATACTGTGCATTCTGAATATGCTATGATTTGGTTTAAAATAATAAATAGTCCATTCTTGCATACTATTGTTCCAGCTTTACTTGTATTTTCGATATTGATATAAATAGAAAGACAATTAATGTCGTTCGAGTCTATTTTCGGATCATTTATATTACGTTTAATCCATATAGTTATTATATGAGACATAGTATCGTAAAATTTGGAAGAATAAAACGTTCGTACAGGATGTACATTTTATAAGAACTCCAACAAATCTGCGTGTGCACCTAAAATACAAACCGATAGTGATTGTTCATAAGTTTATATACATTATCTAATGTCAATCGAAGGTATCAATTCTTTTTCTCCATAAGAGTACTTTTTCATTTATGTGTTCAAAAATACATGTGTTCAACCGTGAAGCATATGTCACCTACAACGAAAAAGAGTTTTCCTATACTTAATATTTCCTTTATATACCCATGAAAGTCTATTCTTCGCGTAGTATGAAATTATGAATAAATCTGGAATATTGTTCAATCTGAAAAGAAAAATAACTTATTGACATCATTCATTGATACGAGATTCAGAATGTTTGTTTTGTCTTGCAGAGAAAGAAGGCAGCCCTTTCTTTTAATGTGAAATAGAAAGCGAAAATTTGAAAACAGATTTTTTGGAAATTTACTTGCAAATATCGTTTTCAATATCGTGATTTTCTTCCCAATGGTACTGTACTTTCAAATTTTCCAGTATCCCTCTAAAAACAAAAAGTCGAACCTCGTTATTATTAACGTAGGCATTACAAGGAAGAGAAGTATTAGAAAGCAGCTCCTTTTTATTATGGATTTCTTTATAATCATGTAAATAAGAAATTCCGGAAATTTTTTCCTCAAGAATTTAATTCTTGTGTTTTGATCGATAATTATTACACTGCATACTAACTTTTCGCATACTGTTCGCGTCTAACAATTTCCTAATAATAACTACTTCAAAATTACATATGTTCTTGCACGAATTCAAAAGTACGTATGATACAATTACAATTGATTCTAAAATAATAATTATTTAAAGATATTAAGATACTAATTAAACGTTTCACTATATTTCAAAATCTGGAACAACAAATTTTTATTTATAAAAAATGAAACTGTGTTTATATATTCTTAGTCATGATGCTATTTCTTATTACCATGTCGACATTTTTTAAAATTCATTTTGTTATCTCTACGCAATATGAAAATTCATATACTGCTTAATATTTTTTACATATTATCCATCCACCGCATGATATCTCCTGAAAAATCAAAATATTAATGTTATATTATTACAATGCTTCTTAAATTTCAATTTTTGACAAATTTGAAATCAAATATATTTTGCACAATTATTATTTATCAAAAAATTCTAAGTTAGTAACTTTCTTTTCAAATGGCAAATAACATATACTTTGACTTACCTGTAACTTTTTGTTCCTAATCATCATTTCCTCTTATAGAACATCATTATTGTTCTCATAATTACTACCAGTGTCATAGATATTGTAGTGGCTACAACTGAATTAATAGAAAATGATAAATAACTGTGTATAACACTAACACATAACTGTGTATAACAATGACACATAACTTTTACTTACATATCAGTCGATAAGGGATTACTGTGATATCCTGTTGATGTTTCTTAAGGCACTTGATTAGGTGTGATACGGTATCATTCCTTATGGTATACTGTAGATAAGTATTTTAGAAAATGACAAGAATAAATCTAAATTATTCAGAGGTTCCAGTTTCGACTTAGACATAAATACAGGACCATTTGCAAAGAAGAAAGGGTGCGTTTCTACAGCCTCGTTATAGTAACCATGAATACCAATCTCTGAATTACTGGTTACTAAACATAAATATCCTATAAAATTTAATATATTTCTTTAATTTTTAATACATACATGAGTTAGTAGTTCTAAATTATGAATCATCCTACCTGTGATATTACACTTTTCCTTATAATATCATCACTCAAGTGAACAACATTAAGATCATGTAAACCATGTCATCCTATCTTACTGTGAAGATACTTAGTTATGTTATCTAACATTATAAAAATATCATCAAATTCAAGTCCTTTTATTCACATCACATGGCCACGACGATCTGGTTCTTCGTTATATAATGTTCTAAAATTTGTCGTATATATAGGATGTACAAACCCTGATATCAAGGTATCAGTTCTTCCTTCCCAAGGGACAGTTTCATTAAAATTCTGATAGAATTAAAAATTAATTATTAATATTCTAACAATCATATATGTTAAATACATTATAGTCAACGATATATACCTGAGCGAATGTAGGGGTGATTCCTTGATAATTATAAATGTCATCAGCCCACATCATTGTGCCACTTCTTTGTACTCCAGCCTCTGGATTAACAGCCTAAACAAACATACAAAATTTTATAGAAGCTGCACAAAATATAGTATATATGCGCAATATTGAAGCGTTCAAGGGGATATAAAGGTAATGTACATCACATACACGTGTACTCTCATGCAACAAAATACAATTAGATTTAATAGTATAAGCTCTTTTATTCATCATAATAGATTGGAAATTTAAGTGTCTTACAAGGGTGAGTAAAAAGTTACCCGCTCTGTCGGTGTAGAATTTATTTTAAGCAATTGTCAAAAAAGACATACATCATTTTTTGACATAATCACTCAATTTCTGTATACACTTTGTCCATTTGCTGAAGGACCTTCGTATTTTCTCGTTAAAAAATGTTTTGGGCTGAGCTGCAAACCACGAATGCATCGTCGTCTTCACCTTTTCATCAGCTTTTTCGGCATCCATCTCGCACAAACTTTTTAAAACCCAAATCTGTCGTGCACTATTGCATAAGCAGAGCCGTGGCTGATTTGCAAATGATTTGCCACATTATCCAGTGTCACTCGTCTATTCCATAGATAGCACGTTCAATGTTGTCATCGTGGATGTGGACGGGCGTCCAGCTGTTTTTTCATAACACTTGTGCGATCTTCTTTGAACTTTTGTGCCCATTCAAACACACTTCGTAACAAAACACTTTCTCCATAATGTGCATTAAATCTTTGATAAATATAGGCATCAAACATAACCCTCCGACCACAAGAAACGAATCACAGCATCCTGCACTGTTTTCCTGCAAATCACCATTGCAAAGCGCCATTACTCGCGCAACGGTCACAAACGAATTGACGTAACACAATGAAACCTACGCAGCAGCACTGAACAGATATTGACGTCATACGAAGAGTGCAGATGGATCAATACGGTCGACAGAAGTTTTAACTATCTGGAGTGCGGATAAATTATTACCGAGAGTCGTATAGGAATCTATAATCTGTAAGTACACCTTTGGCTGAATGGAAATTTCTCTTACATATAGTCAAAAATGCAGAAACAGTGTATTGAATTGGAAAGTGATAAAAAATAAGTGAAGTTTCCAGGTTGCATGTGATTGCATGAATACACAGGACGTTTTTAGCGAATAAAAAATAATTTTGAAAGACACGAGACTTATCTTGTATTTTATGTACTCTCTGTGTCCGAATTTCCAGAAGCTCTCTATCTTATGAAGTGTTTTAGATTAGCCGGAAAATTTTGTATGTACATACAAGAAGTATACGATCTAAGTGGAATATTCCATTATTCTCTTGATTTCAACAGAAACGTAATTTACAGAACTTCTCAGAAAGTTGGTTTATTATTACCAAATTAATAGAATTAATATACGTTTATCATCTTTACATACCTAAGTCGTGGAGGTTTATCGTGCGTAAAAAATTAGTGTCGTTTCAAAGTTACATTTCGTACATTTTAAGCCTATAATTTGTAACGTACAAAACAATGTAAATTTGAGCTGTTTCTTATCTCCACAATAAGAAAATCCAACTTTACGTTTTTTACACAATGATATTTATGGAACAGTAATATCATATTATTGCATCGCTTGGAGAATGAAGTCAAGGAACGATGTGACCCTAGTGTAAACGCTGGGATACCCAGCTGTGCCACACATATAAGCATAAGACACAATACCTATTAAATACGAGGTTCATTCATGTTGTATCAGCAGTGGTCCGCCGCGGTCAGCCTGAAAGGATCGTTAAATTTTTAATCAAAGATACTGAAATATATCGATCGAATTGTATTGAAATTATACTTATATACAGTAATAATCTTCTATTGATTTGTGTATTGAAATACTCCAATTTATAATGTACATGTTATATGTATTTTGAGCAAAACTAAGATTAGAAGGAAATTAGATTAAATACCATAATGAGGTGTGAGAAGTGGGCAAAACTATTAAATTGTGTTTATCTATTATTTCTAATGTTTAAGACGTCGATTTGATGTTAATTCGAATTGACGTGTCTTCAGATACCGTATAGTTTGTAGTAACTCTGTAACTTAATTACCGTACAAGAATCCTCTCCACCCTGAGCATGTTCGGCGCATATTATACCATCAGTGATATCAGGTGCATTAGGAAATTTGGAATAAGCTATTTTGCATTCGACGTTCTTAATCACTGGCATTTGTACTTCCATTAATGCATTACGTCGTGGTCGTCCTACGAAGAAAATAAGAAAGATATTTAAGACCGGAGCTGTTTAATTTTATTATAAAATTGATATCACTTACTATATCTTAACGCTCCCCATCCTGCAACAAGGGAGTTATAGCCGACGAAGTTGCTCTTTCGTAGGGGCTCTTTCGTACAAATGGGATATACGTACCCTGAAAAATAAAAAAATAAATGAAAATGCAGGAAACGAATGACCAAAAGTATGAGAAAGAATTGTACACGCTTTATGACACAATATATGTGTACAATAAGAAATTTCAGGATATGATACTTCAGTAATACTCAATAGCATATATATATATATATATATATATTTGAGGACTTACTCGAAAATGGC
Source organism: Bombus bifarius (assembly GCF_011952205.1). Taxonomy (NCBI): domain Eukaryota; kingdom Metazoa; phylum Arthropoda; class Insecta; order Hymenoptera; family Apidae; genus Bombus; species Bombus bifarius. The sequence continues at coordinate 10,993 of NW_022885108.1, read as the reverse complement.
ACCTCCTCCACCAATCTAAGAATGGCAATATTATGATTGTGTATGTTTTCTATTCCATTCATATGTGCACAATGTGCTGCGGTCAAAACATGCCTAGCCGTTATCAGGGAACCTCCGTACTTCCATAGTGGTTTGTCTGGGTTTCGGGGATTACAAAAACTTAATGCAGCGATCCATGGCCAAGCGCCTAAAATGCAATAGTCATAGTTGTGAATATACATAATTTTTTCTCACATAATGAGTAACAACGATTATTACCTATTCGATATTCGATCATACAGCAGACGATAAGTACATACGTACAAATACTCTGAAATAGAGATTTGATAAAGACAGAAATTAAATTTTTATTCCAGTGGAATACAAATTATTAAATAATTCTATATAATTTCTATTTGAACTATACTGAACTATAAAGTTCAAACGTGTAATTTCTGCCCTAACAGTTTTTGATCTCTATCCATATTATTACTCCTATATCAATTTTTTATTTCAAGCAAAAAGATACTCTTCCTAACATGAAGTAAAAGAAAGAAATAATTCAAGTTAATAAGTAAAGTTACTACCGATAAAATCATAGCATTATTATTTAGTCTAATTGAAATGTACATTGATGTGCTGTTTAATGCCTTTAAAGTTCATTCTTTGCAGTAAATGGCTTATTATTAATCGGAAAGAAAGACATAAAACGTACCAAGTTCAGCTGGTTTACCATCGACCACCCTGGTATGAGAGACGTTGCTAAAACCACAGTATGGTGGTCGCCAAGCCTTATACTTATACACAGTTTTTATTAAAATTTCTCTCTTCTCTTTGTTTGGATCGTCCGGACAGCAAACGATCGTAACATTGCCCTGGTATCTGCTCACTGATCGTCTATAAAAATCGGTGGCTGTACGGTACTGTATCTGCCATATTTCTTGCAGAGGTTTACATTTTCTGTAGTCAAGGCACCTGCCTTCTTGATTGTCCGGCGTGGTACATTCTGGATCAAACAATTTTAAAACATTTATACAGTTCAAAGATGCGCAAGAAAGCGACACCGATTACTCAACTTTCGAAGTAAAAAGCCGATCAAGTCCACCGGATTGCACTACAGACACGTATTAATCCGTAAGAGTTAGTCATCATGTTGATAATAATTATCTAAAGAAACTTTTCACGTGAAAATATAAAATTTTAATTGATTAGATATTGTGTTAGCCATACTTAAGAAAGAAAATGAGAATGAATGAAATGAAAGAAAAGGACTACCTTCAACCTCATTTTTTAAATAAACACTTTGTCAGTTTTGCGGTAAATAAATTCTTAGGAATTCAGGACAGTTTTTAGTGAATCATTTTGTTTCGACCGTTCGCGGAGAGACGCGATCGCGGGATAGCACGTCAACGAGAGTTGTAAGTTCCCGTTACGATTAAATAATCGACGCCACGAACTGATCGATCCCCTTATTTCGATTATGATAATAAGGGTAGTTCAATGAAATTCCACAGAATTAACACAAATAAATTAATGTTTATTTCAACAACTTATTAACTAGAAAGATATAAATGGAACAAAAAAAATGTAACTGCGTTTTGGTTGATAAGTAATGCGCGACATACCACATGTGTTGACGGTTCGACTTCTCGAAAAGTTCTGAACGCCTTTCGATTTTTTTCGTTTTTTCTGGAAGGCGACCCCCACTACGTTCGGATCACGCCACATTCTTTTACGCGAGGTAAAATACGGGCCACGAGTCGACGTTTCTGGAAGTCGCCCTGCTTAATGAACCATGCGGTTGCCACTACAATGTTTGTTTGCCGGGCAGACGCGACGATCCGTCTGCGACATTATAGTGCCGCGATCGATAGTTAAGAATATGACCTATGGTAAGCCGCATGGCGTAACATTCTCCCCCCGTTGAGAGGGTACCGATCAAACTAGCGAGGTGTGGTTGAAGTTCCCATCTTATTTCGTCTCGGTGGCTAGTTGTTCGGGTTTCTCGAGATCGGGTTGAATTGGCAGTGGGACAAGCCTTTTGACGCCCCGATCCAAAATGCTCTTTGCCGTCTGAACTGTAGCTGTCCGGATGACACCATCGGCGCCTGGATGAACCTTGATAACTCGGCCCAGAGGCCAATGCATGGAGGGAACGTTGTCCTCTCTGAGGATGACGATTGTGCCCTTTTGGATGCTGTGTCCACCCTTGCTCCATTTATTGCGGTTGGTTAGCTCGTTCAAATACTCCTTATGCCAGCGGCTCCAAAAATGTTGTTTAAGCTGTTGGATATGCTGCCATTTGGAGAGTCGGTTCGATGGAATGTCCCTGAAATCTCGATCACGTAAGCACATTAATGAATCGCCAATGAGGAAATGTCCGGGAGTGAGGGCTAGGAGATCATTTGGATCGGTGGAGATAGGAGTTAGCGGGCGGGAATTGAGGACTGCTTCTATTTCTATGATAAGAGTATTACGGTGTTAAGCTCATATGTTTCTGTTTCTCCACTCGCGCTGCGCCATAATATCCTTTGATATTTCCGATCCTCTGGTCGTACGAGGAATTGCCGATACATTTTCTCGATGTCGCCAGTGAGTACGTACTGATGAGCGCGGAATCTAATTAATATACAAAATAAATTGTGAATTGATTCGAGAATATAGGATTTCCCCATTTTCATGATTATCGTGATTTTTGTATAAATATATTTTTTAACATACTAATAATTGGGTACTTATACTAGCAAAGTCGTTGAGTAACAAGCCACTGATGCTAACACAAATAGCATTGTCGTAATTAAATATTTCTAAATATTCATTTTTCATTTTGAACCTGTAGAAACAATTTATTATATATACTATTAGCTAAGAAATTGCATATTTAATTAAGTCGAAATATAAAACTTAGTTATTTTGATAATTTAGAAAATAAAAAACTGACAAACATTTCAATTTAATTTATGGTTGGAAGAAAAGACAGTTATTTTTCATTAATTGAAATATTGCAATGCAGAGTACTTTCCAAAATACGCCGAGAGTATTCCTGATGGTGAAACGAGCGTTGCTTCATCGAACGCAGCTAAAGAAAACAACATCTATGTAGTTGGTGGTACGATGCCTGAAATAGAGGGCGATAAATTGTACAATACCTGTACTATTTGGGGTCCCGATGGAACTTTGATAGCAAGACACCGAAAGGTAAGTAATATATTCCTTTATGGCTTTGAATTTGAAAATATCGGGGTGAAGAAAGTGACTCTATCTAGGAATAATTTAGGAATATACATATGTACATACGTATACTATAACCAATTCTATAATTTACGGTTTATAAAATACGTTATGATACGGGAAACGCCCATTTTTGTTGTAATGTGTTTGTTGTTGTATAAATTTTTCACATACTTAAAATATTATTATACTTATTTTTTCTCCTTTTTAAACATTATTAAATGATAAGATTTTTTAATAAAAGAAAGTGATAAAAACGCTGTCAGTTATTAAATAAAAAATAATTAAAGTTTAGGAGTTGGTAACTTTGATATTAAATTACAAAAGTTGCAGCAATATAATTAGCGACCACATTTTTATGTTATTAGGTACATCTATTCGACATCGACATTCCTAATAAGATTACTTTTCGAGAGAGTGATTCACTCAGTCCTGGTAACTCCCTAACGACGTTCGATGTGAAGGGCTGCAAAATAGGTATTGGCATTTGCTATGATATTAGATTCGAGGAAATGGCACGCATTTATCGGAACAAAGGTACAGTAACTTAATCGATCAATACTTAACTAGCAAAAAATTAAATATCTTTCTTAAATATATTCTATATAAAATTAATATAATCTGTAACTCTGTATAAAAAGAAGCTTAATTTAAAAAACCAGTATATTTGCTGAAAATGAAACAAATAAAAGAATTAAAAGCACAATAAGAGGACTGTCCTCGCATATTCAGAAATGATGGAATGTGAACCGTGCAACTACGAAGTTAATTGGTATTCGGTGGCTTCATATTTCCTGCTTCTCTGGGTTAGGTTGCCAAATGCTGATATATCCAGCGGCATTCAATATGACCACTGGACCACTGCACTGGTCATTACTTCAGCGTTCCAGAGCGAATGATAATCAATTATACGTTGCCTGCATATCACCGGCTCGTGTTCCTTAAGCAAGTTACGTCGCATGGGGACATACACAGTTGACCAATCCCTGGGGAAAGATTCTTTACGATTTGGAAACTCAAGAGAATATGGCAGTCACCGATATCGGTAATTTACAGCTTAAAATTAAAAGCGAGAGATCCATGATGTAATTAATTTTTAGTCTCGTTAATTTATCGATTTAGCCATCTTCCTCTGTATTTGTTGAATTTATTAGTAAGCATTACTTATTACTTCGTATGTTTCTTTTTTCTATCAGATGTAAAAGTTGTTGAGGAAGTAAGGGCTCAGATACCTACATTTTCTCAGAGACGTACAGATTTGTACGACACTGTCTGTAAGAAGGAGTAACTCTACACTAAAACAGAAAATGTTTTTTTATAATATTTCTACTACGATATCCTTTTTTTGTGAATTATTACTAATTTCTTATCATTTGTACTAAATGAATGACTCAATTAAGAAAACTAAAACGTTATAAATAATAATCTGTATATCTTGTGTATCAACATGTAATTGGATATTATAATAATATAGGAATGCTATAATAATATAGGATAATAATATAGGAGAATAATAATATAGAAAAAAATACATGCTTTTAAACACCTTTAATATCGATCACATAAATTGTTATAATTCACAATGATTACGCATACATAAAAGACCCCTTGATAGTAAAATTTACGATCAAAAGGCAATTACGTATCGTTTAACAACATTTAATTTATAACACCTTTTAAACATTTAGACAGATTAACACATAACACTTCTTATATATAAACATCAATTCGAAGTTATCAGCTTGGAGAAATTGGTCGATTAATACCTGTAGATTGTCTGTCTCGATGAAAGAATTAAAGAGAGCAAAAACATGATAATGCCGCTAATATAATATTCCTTCTTTCTTGTATCTGTCTGCCTCTCAGGTCGTTTTACTAATTACAATAAGTAATTTCGACTTCTTTGCGCTCTCTTTTAACGCATTCGAGACCGAAAGAAATTCATATCAGTCAGTAGGCAAGGGTATAATATACATATTTTATATATAACTTATGTAGTAATGTATATATCATGTTAATTTCATATTTTTTTCAATATAGAATTATTATATATATATATATATATATATATATATATAACTGTACATAATACATTATAGAATAACATAGTATATAATTTTATATTTTAAAAATATGAGGCATACTATTTAAGATTGTCAGCAACAATTTAAGATTGAAAGCAGCGACTGATTTCCGTTGAGATAATAGGGGTGATTGAGTTTGTATAACACTGTGATTCACTGAATTATAAATTATATATTTCCAACACTTAGATTACACTGACGTAGAGAAATAAATAGTTAACAACTTGTCGCACGAAGATGTGATAGATATGTACGCTAGAGCAGGGCTCTTATAATGGAAATTAATGTATTAATGGACTTAGCACTATAATATATTTAGGAGAGAAGATGTATGTTCGACAACACCGAGAACCGACAAAAGATTTTCGTGAAGTATGCGACTCTCGCGCTATGTGTAGACTGCCGCGTTAGGCGTTAGTTTTTAGACTGTCTGTCGCTCTTTTTCTAATACGGAAGAAAAGTTCGGTGTGGGTGTGCCCCTGTGCCTAAAGAACGCGGATTCGTTGTTCCCACTTTCGTTAGGAAAAGTGAGGGTAACGCACCGCGGTGTCGATTGGTCATGACCTGCACTACTGCTCGAAGGGATGAGTAGGAAGTCTCCTACCATCGTGGTGGATAGATGACTGTGTGCGTGAGGAAAACATAGCTTGTTTTATTAGAGGGCTATTCGGATTTTCCTAATGGGTGCATACCCGCTTTCTCCGTGTTTTAAGTACGCCTAATAAACCCAAGGACCTCTCTAAAAACCGACTGTGTTTCGAGAATATTTTTAAGCTTTAGAAATTCTTCAAGACAAACGGATTGAAGACACATGGCGAAACAATACAGGGAAGTGAAAGTTATGGTGGGTCCTTAGGTTTATTGAGGGTCGAAGTGACGTTACGCAGGCTGGTTGTTGTCCGGTGGCGCGAGCTGGCGCGGGCTGGCGTGCAGATGTTTTAGGCGGCGTAACAACAAGGAAGATCCTAGAAAATGAGAAGGGTGGATTAGAAGAACGAAGAAAACTCGAAGAAGATACAAAAGAAGAAACTACAGAGACAGAAGTCAATTCAAAAGGTATATTAAATAATAAGTGCGATTTACTTGATACCGAAAGAGCTATTGAAATTAATGATACGGTTCAAGATATTAAATTTACTGAAGGTAGAAGCCGCACTCAAAATGATATGGAAGATGTAGTAGAAGATTCACAAGAATTATCTAATAAAAGTAAGTTATCAGAAATAAGGATTGCACTTAACAAAATTGAATATACAAAAACTATTTTACGGAATAAAAAGAATTCATTAGAAAGAGAAAGAGGAGTAAGGGAAAAGAAGAAAATGTACAGACAGAAATTATTTCAAAAAATATATCAGATGATAAATGTGATTTGCTTTAGAAAAAAAAAAAAAAATATTATCCACAAACTACATTAGGAATTTATCTATTTTAGTGAGGAGAAAGAGAAAGGATAGAGGAGTTGATCAATAGACTGTGGATTTTGAAGCGTTTATGAAAAACTTACAATTTTAATAAAATATTCAATGTAAAGTCTTTGTTATAATATTCAGATAGATAGATGAAAAAAATACTGAATTTGCATAATTACTCATGGCTTACTGATCAATCATGCGACCCGTTCAGAGGTAACTCGAGTTGTAAAGGCGACAATTTATTAAAAATGGTATATCTGACGTACGATGCATTTGCTCATGTTAAACTATTTAAATAAGTATAAAAATCAAGCGAAAAAAAATCTACTGAGAATAATGTTGAACTAGTTAATAATAATAAATCATATAGTGAAACACAAACCTTAAATCAAGATTTTAAGTTCAAAAAAAAAAAAGAAAAAAAAAGAAGAAAGAAGTTGATAAAATGACAGCAACATGTAGCAGCAGGCGAGAGAAAATAAGCCAAATTTCTAAAAGAAGAAACGATGCTCAAGAACTCGAAATTTCTCGAGTGGATATGCTAAACAACGAATTTAATGAACAGTTGAAAGAACGTGAAACAGCAATAGAAGACTTACATCAAATGTTAAAGCATCAATCGGAAATTCATAAAGTTACCTTAAATGAAGCAAGTTTGAAAATAGGAGAACTCTCTGATAAAATAAAATGTTTTAAAGGAAAAGATAGCCAGATACCGAAACGTAATGAATTACTCGAAGAAGAACAGAATAAATGGAGAAGTTTAGAAAAAATGATTACAGAAAAACTTGAAGAAGAAAAATCCCGTTAGGAAACAGCTGAAGACGAAGTGAGAAAGCTTTCCAAATATAACGAGCAACTTCTAAAAGATTATCAAGAAATCCATAAAAAAAAAAGAAAAAAAAGGTAAAGAATTAAACATGTACCTCAACTGAAAGATAAAATCAATCGACAGGATTTATATGCGAAGAACATAAGAACACAATATATAGAACAGCACAATATGATCGAAAAATTGAGAGCAAAAGGAAAACGTGTACATAATAAAGGTAAAGAGAACACATAATGTATCTTCACCAGGGGCGCGTGATCCAAAACTAAATAATAAAATAAAAGGTTTTGTTACTGAAAAGTTAGAGAGATTTCATGACAACAAAAGCATTGCCTGTGCATAGTGCAGTGTATCAATGTGCACTAAAAATGCAAGCAACGTGACGATTACTTTTAGAACACCACAAGCACCACGAAAACACAATCAAGATCAAACAAGATCAAGTTCAAAAGTGAAGTTACGTGAGCTTATTACTGCTAACGACCAAAAATTGAATTACGATCCCGAGCATCAACTCGCTGATCTTCAAGTAGAATGTTCCGTCAAAGACAGGACGACACAAGAGCTCGAGAAGCACATAGAGGATGTCACGTCGATTCGGGGTAATTTCACGTTCCGCACGCAAGGTGAGAAATTCGTACTTAAATTTTGATTGTTATTAGAAAATTTATTGAACACTGACAGAGTAACGATACAGAATGGTCAAACAGCACAGAAAAGAATGTTCTTACAACGACTCGAGAGGTACTTTTTTATATCAAGGACCCGGCTCCTGTGGAGGGGCTATCGCTGGATGCCGGTCACATAGGGTTTCTATTACTGCTTAGCCATCATTTTGCTGGCCAAGGTATGTGAGACATAACCATCCTTTCGTTGCGTTCTCACGACCACCGTGACATTCCCCCCTCCTTAGCTTCGCTTTGTTCCGCTAAAGCGTAAGGCTCTGGTAGGGCTTCTAAGTTGAATGATCCCCTCATCTTCGTCTTCGGTGATATTTTGGAAGGTGACCGTCCTTGGTACTGTTGATGTTTGATCGATCCTATTTACGCGAGCGGTAGGGCAGAGTATTTTGATACGTACATTTTTAGGAAATGATCGGCGTAGACATTCGAAAAGTTTACATTTGTACATTACATATATTGTTCCTAGTCCTAGGGCTATGATTCCTAATATTTGTAGTGTGGATATGCCATATTCCTTCAATGAATTTATGCGTCGCTCAAATTGCAGGGTACTGATTTGTGTTTGTAATGTGTCGAGGTTGGCTTTATATTGGTTAAAATTGTGAGTTACTTTTGGAGCTGTTTCTAATATTTTCTCTAATATTGGAACATCTGTTTCTTCGAAGCTGTATATGCTATTCTTAAATTTGATTTCGTAAGAGATATTTTTATGTGATCCTCCTATTTTCATAATATTATGATCGTATGTGATTATGCACCCGGTTTTACTGCTAATTAAGCTTGGTTGTCTAATTTCTAGGATTTTATGTGTCTTACATAACACGTCGATTTGTACATTTTTCGCAGGAATAATAATATAATGGTTTTCCGTCTGCAAAGGTACGAACGTCAATTCTTCCAGCTTGAAGACAGCAGTCGGGCAAGTTTTGACCGTCTGTCGATTAGTAATTAATTCTGATCTGCATTCAGGTGAATTGATTCTATTGTGACTCGGTTGAGTTCTTTTACAAATGTGGATGATTGCCGTTCGTTTACAATATTTGTTTAAGTAGTGACTATCGACAAAGGTGTATTGTTCTGAGTCGGTTAGTATCAAATCAGTTTCTATTACAGGCGCAATGAATACAGAGTTTTGTTTGGAAGGTATCGGTTAAATTTTAGTTATTTTCCATTCATTGTTTTCCAAAAGCGGCACAGTTATTGTATATATAAGTTTGTTATCTCTTATCCATACCTTTAGTTTGCTTAGATCTAGAATTAGTTGAAAGTTTTGAACTGAAGGTTCGATATGGTTAGTCATAAAGTTTTGTCTCGTTATTTGGTCAAGTGTTTTTAAGAATTGTTCGGGTTCTATAACTTGTGGGTTTATGATTCCTTGTTTCCCTAACATAACAGTGTTAAAAATTTCGTCGATGTTTATATGGAGTTCTGATATGGTAGATTCGGTTTGAATTAATAGGGAGACTAATATTTCGTTTTTTTCATTGTGGTTTTCAATCTTGTGTATATCGTTGGCTAAGTTTTCAAGTTGATTTGTTTTGGTATTGTCTAGCACGCGTTTGATGAGTGCGGTTTGGTTACTAAGAATTGTTTTTATTTTATTGTTGGAATCAAATAATGTATCGATGTTCTTGTTAATGAGTTCTAAATCGTTTTCGTCGAGAGTTCCGAATAAAGTTTTGGATACTGAGCCTATGACATTGAGCAATCCGCGTTTGCTTTTATAACGCAATAATAATTTGAGTTGCCGAGTCAGGTTTTGAAGATTTCTGTACTTAAATTTTAGGCTGCTTATTTCTGGTGTGTAAGCGCAAGGTGGTTTACATTGACGGTCTATTAAATCTATTACGCGTTGTAATCTATTAACTTGGTCAATTGGATCGTTAAGGCCTACTATAAGGGTGATATCTATTTGTTCGTTGTACAGATAGCAATTGTCAATGTGTTCCAGGAATATGTTGGCGTAATTCAATGGTTTTACTTCTAGATCGCTTCTAATGTACTCGAGTGTTATGATGATCCATATTATGGTCTTCTTCCTGAAAGGTAGGGTTTTAGCCTGTTACCGTGGATTCTTTGCGTGTGACCGTTGGAATATTCGATAAGATAGGTGGGTGGATTGGATGAGAGGATTTCTGCAGGTCCTAGCCATTCGTGGTCTAGCTTGTTAGTTTTGTGATCGTTATGTACCCATACTTTATCTTTTACTCGGAATATCGTCTGTGTTTTAATAATTTTTCGCATTTGATCCCTCTGGTATCGCTTTTTGTTAGATTCGGTAACTCGTCTTGCTTTAGCTATATAGGCGTTGTGTCGATTTTTCCAGAGGTTAAACAATTGTTCTCTGGTTAGGCTAGGAGTGGTTGATATTGAGGATGGCATGTTAGCTTGTCGTCCAAATGTTAGTTCGAATGGGGTATGTCCGGTCGTCTCGTGTACTGAAGTATTATATCCCATGCATATTAATTTTAAGTTTTCATCCCAGTCGTTCTGTCGGTCGGTCGTACAAGTTCGAATAAGGTCCTTTACTACGGCATGCGTTCGTTCAAGGGATCCGTTAGATTGTGGATGGAAAGAAGTGGTTTTTATGTGTCGGATTTTGAAAGCCCTTTCAAATGTGTCCATCAATTTACATACGAAATTTCGTCCCATGTCCGTCAGAATACTTTTTGGTGCGGAAAATATGTACACATAGTGATCCAAAAGTTCGTTAATGGTTGAGTTGGCTGTTTGGTCTTTTAAGGATATGAGGATGAGATATTTGGTTAA
>NW_022885107.1:0-18746 GCF_011952205.1 Bombus bifarius | reverse complement strand
ATGGAACAGTAATATCATATTATTGCATCGCTTGGAGAATGAAGTCAAGGAACGATGTGACCCTAGTGTAAACGCTGGGATACCCAGCTGTGCCACACATATAAGCATAAGACACAATACCTATTAAATACGAGGTTCATTCATGTTGTATCAGCAGTGGTCCGCCGCGGTCAGCCTGAAAGGATCGTTAAATTTTTAATCAAAGATACTGAAATATATCGATCGAATTGTATTGAAATTATACTTATATACAGTAATAATCTTCTATTGATTTGTGTATTGAAATACTCCAATTTATAATGTACATGTTATATGTATTTTGAGCAAAACTAAGATTAGAAGGAAATTAGATTAAATACCATAATGAGGTGTGAGAAGTGGGCAAAACTATTGAATTGTGTTTATCTATTATTTCTAATGTTTAAGACGTCGATTTGATGTTAATTGGAATTGACGTGTCTTCAGATACCGTATAGTTTGTAGTAACTCTGTAACTTAATTACCGTACAAGAATCCTCTCCACCCTGAGCATGTTCGGCGCATATTATACCATCAGTGATATCAGGTGCATTAGGAAATTTGGAATAAGCTATTTTGCATTCGACGTTCTTAATCACTGGCATTTGTACTTCCATTAATGCATTACGTCGTGGTCGTCCTACGAAGAAAATAAGAAAGATATTTAAGACCGGAGCTGTTTAATTTTATTATAAAATTGATATCACTTACTATATCTTAACGCTCCCCATCCTGCAACAAGGGAGTTATAGCCGACGAAGTTGCTCTTTCGTAGGGGCTCTTTCGTACAAATGGGATATACGTACCCTGAAAAATAAAAAAATAAATGAAAATGCAGGAAACGAATGACCAAAAGTATGAGAAAGAATTGTACACGCTTTATGACACAATATATGTGTACAATAAGAAATTTCAGGATATGATACTTCAGTAATACTCAATAGCATATATATATATATATATATATATATATATATTTGAGGACTTACTCGAAAATGGCACCTCCTCCACCAATCTAAGAATGGCAATATTATGATTGTGTATGTTTTCTATTCCATTCATATGTGCACAATGTGCTGCGGTCAAAACATGCCTAGCCGTTATCAGGGAACCTCCGTACTTCCATAGTGGTTTGTCTGGGTTTCGGGGATTACAAAAACTTAATGCAGCGATCCATGGCCAAGCGCCTAAAATGCAATAGTCATAGTTGTGAATATACATAATTTTTTCTCACATAATGAGTAACAACGATTATTACCTATTCGATATTCGATCATACATCAGACGATAAGTACATACGTACAAATACTCTGAAATAGAGATTTGATAAAGACAGAAATTAAATTTTTATTCCAGTGGAATACAAATTATTAAATAATTCTATATAATTTCTATTTGAACTATACTGAACTATAAAGTTCAAACGTGTTTTTTTCTGCCCTAACAGTTTTTGATCTCTATCCATATTATTACTCCTATATCAATTTTTTATTTCAAGCAAAAAGATACTCTTCCTAACATGAAGTAAAAGAAAGAAATAATTCAAGTTAATAAGTGAAGTTACTACCGATGAAATCATAGCATTATTATTTAGTCTAATTGAAATGTACATTGATGTGCTGTTTAATGCCTTTAAAGTTCATTCTTTGCAGTAAATGGCTTATTATTAATCGGAAAGAAAGACATAAAACGTACCAAGTTCAGCTGGTTTACCATCGACCACCCTGGTATGAGAGACGTTGCTAAAACCACAGTATGGTGGTCGCCAAGCCTTATACTTATACACAGTTTTTCTTAAAATTTCTCTCTTCTCTTTGTTTGGATCGTCCGGACATCAAACGATCGTAACATTGCCCTGGTATCTGCACACTGATCGTCTATAAAAATCGGTGGCTGTACGGTACTGTATCTGCCATATTTCTTGCAGAGGTTTACATTTTCTGTAGTCAAGGCACCTGCCTTCTTGATTGTCCGGCGTGGTACATTCTGGATCAAACAATTTTAAAACATTTATACAGTTCAAAGATGCGCAAGAAAGCGACACCGATTACTCAACTTTCGAAGTAAAAAGCCGATCAAGTCCACCGGATTGCCCTACAGACACGTATTAATCCGGAAGAGTTAGTCATCATGTTGATAATAATTATCTAAAGAAACTTTTCACGTGAAAATATAAAATTTTAATTGATTAGATATTGTGTTAGCCATACTTAAGAAAGAAAATGAGAATGAATGAAATGAAAGAAAAGGACTACCTTCAACCTCATTTTTTAAATAAACACTTTGTCAGTTTTGCGGTAAATAAATTCTTAGGAATTCAGGACAGTTTTTAGTGAATCATTTTGTTTCGACCGTTCACGGAGAGACGCGATCGCGAGATAGCACGTCAACGAGAGTTGTAAGTTCCCGTTACGATTAAATAATCGACGCCACGAACTGATCGATCCCCTTATTTCGATTATGATAATAAGGGTAGTTCAATGAAATTCCACAGAATTAACACAAATAAATTAATGTTTATTTCAACAACTTATTAACTAGAAAGATATAAATGGAACAAAAAAAATGTAACTGCGTTTTGGTTGATAAGTAATGCGCGACATACCACATGTGGTGACGGTTCGACTTCTCGAAAAGTTCTGAACGCCTTTCGATTTTTTTCGTTTTTTCTGGAAGGCGACCCCCACTACGTTCGGATCACGCCACATTCTTTTACGCGAGGTAAAATACGGGCCACGAGTCGACGTTTCTGGAAGTCGCCCTGCTTAATGAACCATGCGGTTGCCACTACAATGTTTGTTTGCCGGGCAGACGCGACGATCCGTCTGCGACATTATAGTGCCGCGATCGATAGTTAAGAATATGACCTATGGTAAGCCGCATGGCGTAACATTCTCCCCCCCCGTTGAGAGGGTACCGATCAAACTAGCGAGGTGTGGTTGAAGTTCCCATCTTATTTCGTCTCGGTGGCTAGTTGTTCGGGTTTCTCGAGATCGGGTGGAATTGGCAGTGGGACAAGCCTTTTGACGCCCCGATCCAAAATGCTCTTTGCCGTCTGAACTGTAGCTGTCCGGATGACACCATCGGCGCCTGGATGAACCTTGATAACTCGGCCCAGAGGCCAATGCATGGAGGGACCGTTGTCCTCTCCGAGGATGACGATTGTGCCCTTTTGGATGCTGTGTCCACCCTTGCTCCATTTATTGCGGTTGGTTAGCTCGTTCAAATACTCCTTATGCCAGCGGCTCCAAAAATGTTGTTTAAGCTGTTGGATATGCTGCCATTTGGAGAGTCGGTTCGATGGAATGTCCCTGAAATCTCGATCACGTAAGCACATTAATGAATCGCCAATGAGGAAATGTCCGGGAGTGAGGGCTAGGAGATCATTTGGATCGGTGGAGATAGGAGTTAGCGGGCGGGAATTGAGGACTGCTTCTATTTCTATGATAAGAGTATTACGGTGTTAAGCTCATATGTTTCTGTTTCTCCACTCGCGCTGCGCCATAATATCCTTTGATATTTCCGATCCTCTGGTCGTACGAGGAATTACCGATACATTTTCTCGATGTCGCCAGTGAGTACGTACTGATGAGCGCGGAATCTAATTAATATACAAAATAAATTGTGAATTGATTCGAGAATATAGGATTTCCCAATTTTCATGATTATCGTGATTTTTGTATAAATATATTTTTTAACATACTAATAATTGGGTACTTATACTAGCAAAGTCGTTGAGTAACAAGCCACTGATGCTAACACAAATAGCATTGTCGTAATTAAATATTTCTAAATATTCATTTTTCATTTTGAACCTGTAGAAACAATTTATTATATATACTATTAGCTAAGAAATTGCATATTTAATTAAGTCGAAATATAAAACTTAGTTATTTTGATAATTTAGAAAATAAAAAACTGACAAACATTTCAATTTAATTTATGGTTGGAAGAAAAGACAGTTATTTTTCATTAATTGAAATATTGCAATGCAGAGTACTTTCCTAAATACGGCGAGAGTATTCCTGATGGTGAAACGAGCGTTGCTTCATCGAACGCAGCTAAAGAAAACAACATCTATGTAGTTGGTGGTACGATGCCTGAAATAGAGGGCGATAAATTGTACAATACCTGTACTATTTTGGGTCCCGATGGAACTTTGATAGCAAGACACCGAAAGGTAAGTAATATATTCCTTTATGGCTTTGAATTTGAAAATATCGGGGTGAAGAAAGTGACTCTATCTAGGAATAATTTAGGAATATACATATGTACATACGTATACTATAACCAATTCTATAATTTACGTTTTATAAAATACGTTATGATACGGGAAACGCCCATTTTTGTTGTAATGTGTTTGTTGTTGTATAAATTTTTCACATACTTAAAATATTATTATACTTATTTTTTCTCCTTTTTAAACATTATTAAATGATAAGATTTTTTAATAAAAGAAATTGATAAAAACGCTGTCAGTTATTAAATAAAAAATAATTAAAGTTTAGGAGTTGGTAACTTTGATATTAAATTACAAAAGTTGCAGCAATATAATTAGCGACCACATTTTTATGTTATTAGGTACATCTATTCGACATCGACATTCCTAATAAGATTACTTTTCGAGAGAGTGATTCACTCAGTCCTGGTAATTCCCTAACGACGTTCGATGTGAAGGGCTGCAAAATAGGTATTGGCATTTGCTATGATATTAGATTCGAGGAAATGGCACGCATTTATCGGAACAAAGGTACAGTAACTTAATCGATCAATACTTAACTAGCAAAAAATTAAATATCTTTCTTAAATATATTCTATATAAAATTAATATAATCTGTAACTCTGTATAAAAAGAAGCATAATTTAAAAAACCAGTATATTTGCTGAAAATGAAACAAATAAAAGAATTAAAAGCACAATAAGAGGACTGTCCTCGCATATTCAGAAATGATGGAATGTGAACCGTGCAACTACGAAGTTAATTGGTATTCGGTGGCTTCATATTTCCTGCTTCTCTGGGTTAGGTTGCCAAATGCTGATATATCCAGCGGCATTCAATATGACCACTGGACCACTGCACTGGTCATTACTTCAGCGTTCCAGAGCGAATGATAATCAATTATACGTTGCCTGCATATCACCGGCTCGTGTTCCTTAAGCAAGTTACGTCGCATGGGGACATACACAGTTGACCAATCCCTGGGGAAAGATTCTTTACTATTTGGAAACTCAAGAGAATATGGCAGTCACCGATATCGGTAATTTACAGCTTAAAATTAAAAGCGAGAGATCCATGATGTAATTAATTTTTAGTCTCGTTAATTTATCGATTTAGCCATCTTCCTCTGTATTTGTTGAATTTATTAGTAAGCATTACTTATTACTTCGTATGTTTCTTTTTTCTAACAGATCTAAAAGTTGTTGAGGAAGTAAGGGCTCAGATACCTACATTTTCTCAGAGACGTACAGATTTGTACGACACTGTCTGTAAGAAGGAGTAACTCTACACTAAAACAGAAAATGTTTTTTTTATAATATTTCTACTACAATATCCTTTTTTTGTGAATTATTACTAATTTCTTATCATTTGTACTAAATGAATGACTCAATTAAGAAAACCAAAACGTTATAAATAATAATCTGTATATCTTGTGTATCAACATGTAATTGGATATTATAATAATATAGGAATGCTATAATAATATAGGATAATAATATAGGAGAATAATAATATAGAAAAAAATACATGCTTTTAAACACCTTTAATATCGATCACATAAATTGTTATAATTCACAATGATTACGCATACATAAAAGACCCCTTGATAGTAAAATTTACGATCAAAAGGCAATTACGTATCGTTTAACAACATTTAATTTATAACACCTTTTAAACATTTAGACAGATTAACACATAACACTTCTTATATATAAACATCAATTCGAAGTTATCAGCTTGGAGAAATTGGTCGATTAATACCTGTAGATTGTCTGTCTCGATGAAAGAATTAAAGAGAGCAAAAACATGATAATGCCGCTAATATAATATTCCTTTTTTCTTGTATCTGTCTGCCTCTCAGGTCGTTTTACTAATTACAATAAGTAATTTCGACTTCTTTGCGCTCTCTTTTAACGCATTCGAGACCGAAAGAAATTCATATCAGTCAGTAGGCAAGGGTATAATATACATATTTTATATATAACTTATGTAGTAATGTATATATCATGTTAATTTCATATTTTTTTCAATATAGAATTATTATACATATATATATATATATATATATATATATATATATATATATAACTGTACATAATACATTATAGAATAACATAGTATATAATTTTATATTTTAAAAATATGAGGCATACTATTTAAGATTGTCAGCAACAATTTAAGATTGAAAGCAGCGACTGATTTCCGTTGAGATAATAGGGGTGATTGAGTTTGTATAACACTGTGATTCACTGAATTATAAATTATATATTTCCAACACTTAGATTACACTGACGTAGAGAAATAAATAGTTAACAACTTGTCGCACGAAGATGTGATAGATATGTACGCTAGAGCAGGGCTCTTATAATGGAAATTAATGTATTAATGGACTTAGCACTATAATATATTTAGGAGAGAAGATGTATGTTCGACAACACCGAGAACCGACAAAAGATTTTCGTGAAGTATGCGACTCTCGCGCTATGTGTAGACTGCCGCGTTAGGCGTTATTTTTTAGACTGTCTGTCGCTCTTTTTCTAATACGGAAGAAAAGTTCGGTGTGGGTGTGCCCCTGTGCCTAAAGAACGCGGATTCGTTGTTCCCACTTTCGTTAGGAAAAGTGAGGGTAACGCACCGCGGTGTCGATTGGTCATGACCTGCACTACTGCTCGAAGGGATGAGTAGGAAGTCTCCTACCATCGTGGTGGATAGATGACTGTGTGCGTGAGGAAAACATAGCTTGTTTTATTAGAGGGCTATTCGGATTTTCCTAATGGGTGCATACCCGCTTTCTCCGTGTTTTAAGTACGCCTAATAAACCCAAGGACCTCTCTAAAAACCGACTGTGTTTCGAGAATATTTTTAAGCTTTAGAAATTCTTCAAGACAAACGGATTGAAGACACATGGCGAAACAATACAGGGAAGTGAAAGTTATGGTGGGTCCTTAGGTTTATTGAGGGTCGAAGTGACGTTACGCAGGCTGGTTGTTGTCCGGTGGCGCGAGCTGGCGCGGGCTGGCGTGCAGATGTTTTAGGCGGCGTAACAACAAGGAAGATCCTAGAAAATGAGAAGGGTGGATTAGAAGAACGAATAAAACTCGAAGAAGATACAAAAGAAGAAACTACAGAGACAGAAGTCAATTCAAAAGGTATATTAAATAATAAGTGCGATTTACTTGATACCGAAAGAGCTATTGAAATTAATGATACGGTTCAAGATATTAAATTTACTGAAGGTAGAAGCCGCACTCAAAATGATATGGAAGATGTAGTAGAAGATTCACAAGAATTATCTAATAAAAGTAAGTTATCAGAAATAAGGATTGCACTTAACAAAATTGAATATACAAAAACTATTTTACGGAATAAAAAGAATTCATTAGAAAGAGAAAGAGGAGTAAGGAAAAAGAAGAAAATGTACAGACAGAAATTATTTCAAAAAATATATCAGATGATAAATGTGATTTGCTTTAGAAAAAAAAAAAAAATATTATCCACAAACTACATTAGGAATTTATCTATTTTAGTGAGGAGAAAGAGAAAGGATAGAGGAGTTGATCAATAGACTGTGGATTTTGAAGCGTTTATGAAAAACTTACAATTTTAATAAAATATTCAATGTAAAGTCTTTGTTATAATATTCAGATAGATAGATGAAAAAAATACTGAATTTGCATAATTACTCATGGCTTACTGATCAATCATGCGACCCGTTCAGAGGTAACTCGAGTTGTAAAGGCGACAATTTATTAAAAATGGTATATCTGACGTACGATGCATTTGCTCATGTTAAACTATTTAAATAAGTATAAAAATCAAGCGAAAAAAAATCTACTGAGAATAATGTTGAACTAGTTAATAATAATAAATCATATAGTGAAACACAAACCTTAAATCAAGATTTTAAGTTCAAAAAAAAAAAAGAAAAAAAAGAAGAAAGAAGTTGATAAAATGACAGCAACATGTAGCAGCAGGCGAGAGAAAATAAGCCAAATTTCTAAAAGAAGAAACGATGCTCAAGAACTCGAAATTTCTCGAGTGGATATGCTAAACAACGAATTTAATGAACAGTTGAAAGAACGTGAAACAGCAATAGAAGACTTACATCAAATGTTAAAGCATCAATCGGAAATTCATAAAGTTACCTTAAATGAAGCAAGTTTGAAAATAGGAGAACTCTCTGATAAAATAAAATGTTTTAAAGGAAAAGATAGCCAGATACCGAAACGTAATGAATTACTCGAAGAAGAACAGAATAAATGGAGAAGTTTAGAAAAAATGATTACAGAAAAACTTGAAGAAGAAAAATCCCGTTAGGAAACAGCTGAAGACGAAGTGAGAAAGCTTTCCAAATATAACGAGCAACTTCTAAAAGATTATCAAGAAATCCATAAAAAAAAAAAAGAAAAAAAAGGTAAAGAATTAAACATGTACCTCAACTGAAAGATAAAATCAATCGACAGGATTTATATGCGAAGAACATAAGAACACAATATATAGAACAGCACAAGATGATCGAAAAATTGAGAGCAAAAGGAAAACGTGTGCATAATAAAGGTAAAGAGAACACATAATGTATCTTCACCAGGGGCGCGTGATCCAAAACTAAATAATAAAATAAAAGGTTTTGTTACTGAAAAGTTAGAGAGATTTCATGACAACAAAAGCATTGCCTGTGCATAGTGCAGTGTATCAATGTGCACTAAAAATGCAAGCAACGTGACGATTACTTTTAGAACACCACAAGCACCACGAAAACACAATCAAGATCAAACAAGATCAAGTTCAAAAGTGAAGTTACGTGAGCTTATTACTGCTAACGACCAAAAATTGAATTACGATCCCGAGCATCAACTCGCTGATCTTCAAGTAGAATGTTCCGTCAAAGACAGGACGACACAAGAGCTCGAGAAGCACATAGAGGATGTCACGTCGATTCGGGGTAATTTCACGTTCCGCACGCAAGGTGAGAAATTCGTACTTAAATTTTGATTGTTATTAGAAAATTTATTGAACACTGACAGAGTAACGATACAGAATGGTCAAACAGCACAGAAAAGAATGTTCTTACAACGACTCGAGAGGTACTTTTTTATATCAAGGACCCGGCTCCTGTGGAGGGGCTATCGCTGGATGCCGGTCACATAGGGTTTCTATTACTGCTTAGCCATCATTTTGCTGGCCAAGGTATGTGAGACATAACCATCCTTTCGTTGCGTTCTCACGACCACCGTGACATTCCCCCCTCCTTAGCTTCGCTTTGTTCCGCTAAAGCGTAAGGCTCTGGTAGGGCTTCTAAGTTGAATGATCCCCTCATCTTCGTCTTCGGTGATATTTTGGAAGGTGACCGTCCTTGGTACTGTTGATGTTTGATCGATCCTATTTACGCGAGCGGTAGGGCAGAGTATTTTGATACGTACATTTTTAGGAAATGATCGGCGTAGACATTCGAAAAGTTTACATTTGTACATTACATATATTGTTCCTAGTCCTAGGGCTATGATTCCTAATATTTGTAGTGTGGATATGCCATATTCCTTCAATGAATTTATGCGTCGCTCAAATTCCAGGGTACTGATTTGTGTTTGTAATGTGTCGAGGTTGGCTTTATATTGGTTAAAATTGTGAGTTACTTTTGGAGCTGTTTCTAATATTTTCTCTAATATTGGAACATCTGTTTCTTCGAAGCTGTATATGCTATTCTTAAATTTGATTTCGTAAGAGATATTTTTATGTGATCCTCCTATTTTCATAATATTATGATCGTATGTGATTATGCACCCGGTTTTACTGCTAATTAAGCTTGGTTGTCTAATTTCTAGGATTTTATGTGTCTTACATAACACGTCGATTTGTACATTTTTCGCAGGAATAATAATATAATGGTTTTCCGTCTGCAAAGGTACGAACGTCAATTCTTCCAGCTTGAAGACAGCAGTCGGGCAAGTTTTGACCGTCTGTCGATTAGTAATTAATTCTGATCTGCATTCAGGTGAATTGATTCTATTGTGACTCGGTTGAGTTCTTTTACAAATGTGGATGATTGCCGTTCGTTTACAATATTTGTTTAAGTAGTGACTATCGACAAAGGTGTATTGTTCTGAGTCGGTTAGTATCAAATCAGTTTCTATTACAGGCGCAATGAATACAGAGTTTTGTTTGGAAGGTATCGGTTAAATTTTAGTTATTTTCCATTCATTGTTTTCCAAAAGCGGCACAGTTATTGTATATATAAGTTTGTTATCTCTTATCCATACCTTTAGTTTGCTTAGATCTAGAATTAGTTGAAAGTTTTGAACTGAAGGTTCGATATGGTTAGTCATAAAGTTTTGTCTCGTTATTTGGTCAAGTGTTTTTAAGAATTGTTCGGGTTCTATAACTTGTGGGTTTATGATTCCTTGTTTCCCTAACATAACAGTGTTAAAAATTTCGTCGATGTTTATATGGAGTTCTGATATGGTAGATTCGGTTTGAATTAATAGGGAGACTAATATTTCGTTTTTTTCATTGTGGTTTTCAATCTTGTGTATATCGTTGGCTAAGTTTTCAAGTTGATTTGTTTTGGTATTGTCTAGCACGCGTTTGATGAGTGCGGTTTGGTTACTAAGAATTGTTTTTATTTTATTGTTGGAATCAAATAATGTATCGATGTTCTTGTTAATGAGTTCTAAATCGTTTTCGTCGAGAGTTCCGAATAAAGTTTTGGATACTGAGCCTATGACATTGAGCAATCCGCGTTTGCTTTTATAACGCAATAATAATTTGAGTTGCCGAGTCAGGTTTTGAAGATTTCTGTACTTAAATTTTAGGCTGCTTATTTCTGGTATGTAAGCGCAAGGTGGTTTACATTGACGGTCTATTAAATCTATTACGCGTTGTAATCTATTAACTTGGTCAATTGGATCGTTAAGGCCTACTATAAGGGTGATATCTATTTGTTCGTTGTACAGATAGCAATTGTCAATGTGTTCCAGGAATATGTTGGCGTAATTCAATGGTTTTACTTCTAGATCGCTTCTAATGTACTCGAGTGTTATGATGATCCATATTATGGTCTTCTTCCTGAAAGGTAGGGTTTTAGCCTGTTACCGTGGATTCTTTGCGTGTGACCGTTGGAATATTCGATAAGATAGGTGGGTGGATTGGATGAGAGGATTTCTGCAGGTCCTAGCCATTCGTGGTCTAGCTTGTTAGTTTTGTGATCGTTATGTACCCATACTTTATCTTTTACTCGGAATATCGTCTGTGTTTTAATAATTTTTCGCATTTGATCCCTCTGGTATCGCTTTTTGTTAGATTCGGTAACTCGTCTTGCTTTAGCTATATAGGCGTTGTGTCGATTTTTCCAGAGGTTAAACAATTGTTCTCTGGTTAGGCTAGGAGTGGTTGATATTGAGGATGGCATGTTAGCTTGTCGTCCAAATGTTAGTTCGAATGGGGTATGTCCGGTCGTCTCGTGTACTGAAGTATTATATCCCATGCATATTAATTTTAAGTTTTCATCCCAGTCGTTCTGTCGGTCGGTCGTACAAGTTCGAATAAGGTCCTTTACTACGGCATGCGTTCGTTCAAGGGATCCGTTAGATTGTGGATGGAAAGAAGTGGTTTTTATGTGTCGGATTTTGAAAGCCCTTTCAAATGTGTCCATCAATTTACATACGAAATTTCGTCCCATGTCCGTCAGAATACTTTTTGGTGCGGAAAATATGTACACATAGTGATCCAAAAGTTCGTTAATGGTTGAGTTGGCTGTTTGGTCTTTTAAGGATATGAGGATGAGATATTTGGTTAATTGATCTTGGATAGACAGGATAAACTGATTGCCCCGTTTGGTTTTGGTGAGAGGTCCGAATATGTCCATTGCGATTTTGTCATTAGGATTAAGCGGTGTGTCAGTTATCATAGGTTGTTCCTTGGCCCTGATACGATTTAGCTTTTCTCGTTGGCAGGTTTCGCAGTTTTGTATGAATTCTGTAACGTCTTGTTCTAGGTTTGTCCAGTGATGGTGCTCTTGTATTCGTTTCACGGTGCGGTGTATACCTAAGTGTCCTACTAATTCGTTATGATTTTCGCGTAGTATCGTTTGTTTTTGTTCGTTATCGTAGTCTACTGGCGGATCTTGTCCAAATATTAATTTAATTTGAGGGAATCTAGTTGTTAGAAACCTTAGCATGAGTTGAATATTTACCTTTTCTAACGTGCTGAAGCTATTGTCGTTTATTCCTATTTGTAAGCGTCCGGTTCGGTGTTTAATAAAGTGTTTGGTTAATTGACGCAACCAATGCTGTTCGTTAAAGTCTCCCAGTTCGGTCTTTGTAATTTGTTTAAAGTGTGGTCTGTTAGGTTTTTGGGTTATCGGAGCTGGGGTGATATTGATTTTCCAGTCTATATACTCGTCATAATAGTCCGGGTTTTCTACATTGGGTTGGATTTCTTCATTAGTGATAGGATACAATCGGGATAGAGCATCTGCAGCTGTATTTTCTTTTCCTTTTTTTGTATTCGATTTCATAATCGTACTCCTCGAGTCTCAAACGCCATCGCATGAGTCTCGATGAGGGGTCTTTAACATTCTTTAACCATTTCAAGGCTTGATGATCGCTTTGAATTTTAAATTTTCTACCAAGTAGGTATTGTCTTAGTCTTTTGATTGACCATACTATTGCTAATAACTCTTTCTCGGTTGTGGAATAATTCTTTTCAGGAGGGTTCAAAGTTCGGGATATATAACAGCATGGATGTCCGTCTTGGGAGAGTATTGCTCCTAAAAATGATATTGCATAATTTACAATTATTTTCGATAGCTTACGTCAGTATGTTGGAGTGTAAACTATAAAATATTCAAAAACTGATACCATTTAGACATAATTTAGAAAAACAATAAATTGCGGAAACCGATAGTTAAAACTCGATACGATCGATACTCCAAAACTCTAATCCTAATAATTACTCAGCAATAATAACCGATAATTCATGTTGATTAATGTTTGAACTCCGTTTTTTTTCTGTATGGGTATACAAATTTTATACAGTTTGATAAAGCGAAATTAAATTATCATCTTTTTGTACTACTTCAAACATTGAGATTTGTCATCTTCAAGGTCGATCACACATAGTTTCAGATTGCGGAGTTGCAAGGGTAATTAATTTTGCAATCGGTTTTCCTTTGATATAGATGTGAATACAAATAGCCATTGATTGACAATATACCGAAGCAATTCTAGTTTAATTTGAAGTCATCGATCCTTTGATATTTTTGGAAGAATAGTAAAAGTACAGAGAAAATAAGAAAAAATGGCGTTAACTAAAAGATAGCTCCAATGTATCTCATAAATATTATCTATATATCATTTGTAAGATGTAAGTGACCAAGATATCGAATTATACAAAAATTGTATGTAATGATTAATACTTGAACGTTACTTACATTTATGTACATGAAAATTTGATCTTTTATTAACTAAGTTATTGATCGACAAAATGACTTCCTACATAATTCTCCGCCTGAACTGAAATGCATATCTTTTTTTACGCAAGCCTTATGTGTAGCTAGCAACGAGCAAACAGATTAATTACTTTACACACGGTCGTATCTTATTTGCTGTAGGCG
Source organism: Bombus bifarius (assembly GCF_011952205.1). Classification (NCBI taxonomy): domain Eukaryota; kingdom Metazoa; phylum Arthropoda; class Insecta; order Hymenoptera; family Apidae; genus Bombus; species Bombus bifarius. The sequence continues at coordinate 4,899 of NW_022885107.1, read as the reverse complement.
AGTTCTCTCGTGTAATCAACGAAGTACTCAACTTTAAAGCGATAACAGAAGAACATTATTGTATCGACAAAAATCATACTTTTTTCAAAGAAATATGTAACTCGTATTTTTTTTAAAGCAACCCTCATAACGTATTGAATAAAATAATCATACATTTTTTTTGTTCAACATTTGTAAAATACGATATTATCAAGATCACCAAGGAGGTAATCTTCAATTCTTAATGAATATAATAAAAAACATAATTAATGATTGTTTGATGGTTTTATTATTATCTCTATAATACAAAAGCACAACATCGTGTCAACAGTTTATATAGTTCGTATGTTTCTGTAGGAATTGTTGGAATACAACGATATCAGTCGCATGCGGATAGAGTGTTTGATCGTACAGATTCTTCCATTCGTTGCCCAGCGCCATCCCCACTAGCGTACGTTCGTTAGATGTACCGCGGCGGCTGGCGCGTGCATGCTCTTCCGAGAACTCGGCGGAAGAAACATAAGGATATGGATGGAACATTGGGCACGTCGGTGTCGCGCCTTGACAGCGTAGCGCTTTGTATCGAGAAGCTGCTAGAAGGTTCCGTGGCACGTGACGTTACACAGACATCTACTCAGGTCACACTCATTATAGAGAGTGGGGGTTCAAAATCTTTACAAGCGCCACAGGTCACTAAGGCAGTCAGTCTGTAAATAACTAGCCAACTGTCTACATTCCAGAACGCACATTTATAACTCTCGAAATAATTGTTTAATAAATATCACATTATATTATTTCAACATAAACATTGTGTCTTCCACAGAATATTAATCCTAATTCCAAGATTAAATTCTAACAGGAATACACAAATAATAGTTCTCTATCACGACGTAATCTAAAGGGAAAACCCTAACTAAATGACAAAAATATCGGTAATAACTGGAACTAATGAATGTTAAAAGCAATCAGTATATTCCATACAAACTTCCATCAACACGATTCGTTCTTCATTCTCTCAACACACTAAGACCGCAATCTTTAAACGCTTATAAAACCATAAGCAATCGTGAAGTTTAAAATTCGCTAACTGGGCGTCTCTCAATCCAGTTTTTGATCTTGGGAAGGAGGAGGACCTTTTTCTCCAGCAGCTTCAGATTCTCGTAATTCTCGATCAGATCAGACTTGTACATAAAGTTCAAATAATCGAGCAGAGCAACGAATGTTAAATCAGCCCAAGAGAGAGTACCATCGTAGAAGTAGCCGTCATTTTCCTTCACTTGCTGGTCCAAACGTTCTAAAATGAACAGCAGCGTCTCTTCAGCAGCCTTGCGTTTTGCAGCTTTGACCTTCTCGTCCTCCTCATAGTGGAAGGCGGCAATTTCTGAAAATTTGTTTTCAGTTAAATACTATTCGCTAATGTTATACTAATTTGAATACAGTGTTGTGCGAAATTTAAATGATACTGAAGATAGAATTACAATCCTTTTTAATCCTTTGTCTTGTATTGTTGACATACGTGTATCGTTCGATTAAATCAAATATTAAATCGGATTTCAACTAATAAATACCTGAACAGATATGTGCTATCTGTTATCAAGATTCTCATAAGATTTATGCAAAACAGCACTGGATACTCACTATGACGAATATCATGAATAGTATCAACAGTGGCATCAATATGAAGATTTGCCCAGTCAGTCTTTCCAGCTAAGTCATATTGTTTGGCTAAGTAACGGCAAATAGCTGTAGACCGAGCAACCTTCCTTCTATCAGCTACGAGCATAGGAAGCTGGCCATAAGGAGTCACTAAAAACATACAACTAATAGAATCAAAGATTCTATCGAACAAACAGATTATGATGCTTCTTAAATATCTAGCTTCCTGTTATCTGTTTTGGAAAGATATAATTTAATTTATTGATAATTTATCAGCAAACAAAGGGCATTGTCTCCTTAACAATACCTATTGTTCTCCCACATATCTTATAGAGCAATGGAGAGTAAACAATAATCTCTGTTATACTCTGCATAATTGTGTTCTACTTTATTTAGCTACTTTAGTTAAATTAGGAAAGATGAGATTTAAGAAACAGAATTTCTTTAAATTTTAAGCTTACAGGGCTTTATTTCTGGCCAGACGTCCTTTTTGATACGTTCATCTTCAAATGGAATACTAGCATAGCTGAAGAAGAACGGATTGGTTCTGCCAATGCCGTAACTGGGAAGTAAGTCAATTTATAGAGCGGCATCTTCCTGGAAGTATAATATATACAAAGTAAAAACAAAGAATCATTGATGACAAGAATTATATTATTACAAATTATGAAGTACAAGACAATTTAAGTAAAAAGCATCAACTACTAACTACTCGCATAGCTATTTGTATCTTTATATTTTAATATAGCTTAGATATAAAAAGAATATTATTTTTGGATGTAATAATGTATAAACTTGCGCCAAATATTATAACAAAATATTGCACTTTCTATTTAAGTAGGATAGACATATTACCGGCATTTATCTTTTTTCTATAGCAATGAAATTGTTTATAAAAAAGTTTATAAGAAAACTATCAATTAATGCAAACAACGCATTTCAAAATATTAATTACATTCGCACGATTCGTTATCTCTAGTATTAATTTAACCATATGGTTCTATACACCCAAGACCCTCTAACAGTAATTTAGTACCATTACTAGTCGTATGTACAATGTATGTTTGTAGACAACTTTCGTAACTACAAAACATTTAGCATGATTATATATTCTTCCAAACTTAAGAAACATTTTCTAATTGCATACTTAAATTTATCGATCAATTATGAACATATGATAACATTTATTTCTTTCAACTACTAATTTTCAAATCCTCTGCTGTTCCGTTAATTGAACGACGCGCCGACTTTTCCTACAAGTATCTTGTATCTTATCTGTATTATTTAGTTATCAATAAAGAAGAAACATTTTCTAATTGTATACTTAAATTTATCGATCAATTATGAACATGTAATAACATTTATTTCTTTCAACTACTAATTTTTAAATCATCTGCTGTTCGGTTAATTGAAGGATGTCGGCTTTCTGTAGAAGTATTTCATATTTATTATTTAATTATGAATAAGGAAAAAACATACAAAATATAGTTTTTAAACGGTTTATTATTTATAAAGAGAAACTTTGACTCAGGATATATATACTATATATATACTATTTACTTACAATTTTTTTTTTAAGACTTCAAAGTCGAAACAAGCACAGGAAATTTCCAAGCCGGTTAACAGAAACTTGAATGAGACAAAAATAACCTTTAGATCTCTATATGTTCTTCTTCCCCTCTGTTGCTTCCATGTAACTCTTATCCTATTGGCGGAGCTGTGCTGATATGTGAAATTATGACTACATAAAAACATCCGGAAAGACTCATTGAATGATTTTATAGTTTAAGGTTAATAAATTTCCATAAATTAAAGTTGAAAACTTATGAGAACATGTTTTCTGTAACAAAACTTAGTAAAAACAAACTAGTAAGGTTTATAGATTCTTTAATGATTATGTATGTATTCATAAACTAGTTCGATAAACATCGTTCGATAAAACGTCGAACAACACACAACATTGAAGCGCGAAATTTCAAATTCAAGGAAAGATAAATAACAAATATTGCGAACAAATGATATTAAATTTACAATAATCTCATGTAAGAAAAAATGAAAGGGATAAAAGTAGTATAGAAGATAGAAAAATCTATAAAACTGGTGGCTGGGAAATAGAAAATATATAAATTTATGTTATTAGAGTTTAGTACTTCTGTCGATCAATGTGTTACGACCGTTCGCGGAGAGACGCAGTCGCAGTAGCGAGAGGAGTAAATTCTCGCTACGATTCGGTGAATCGACGCCGCGAAGTAGTCGTTCCCCTGTTTCGGTTAAGATAAGAGGTGGTTAAATGAATATGACACAGTATAGTAAGTTATATTTCACCGTTTATTCCAACAACTTATAACGAAGGCAGTTACGCTGGTGCGTATGTACGAGATTTTTTTTTTATTTATTTGTTGAAATTACAATCAATTCTCGCGTTGAGAATATGTACGAGATGAATGAGTGACTGATCTGTGGGTGTGTCCTACCCGATGGAAGGATATTGACCGTTCGAAGGATGTGAAATCAGAACTGTCTTGGGAGACGATGCTGTCTCGGAGGAAAGCTAAGGATGGGTGTGTCTAGCGCACGGGACCATACGGATTTGTTGGTGACGATTTTAGTTAGGAGAGTGAAGGAAGTGGCTTCGTTGTTAATTGGTTAACGAAGGGTCTTAACCGCCCTCGAGAGAAAGTGGTTAGTGGGAGGAAAGTTGCAGCATACGTGAGAAAAACTAACTTTCCCTTGTCCAGTCGGAGTAGACAATAGTCTTTAGAAATTCTTCGGAAACAGACGTTTGTTTGGTTTGAAGGACCTTTTCTAGGAAATCTATGAGATTTATGGAAGGTACTTGAAACTATAGAGGATACGCTGCGAGTATCCGTTGACATCTGGTTGCCATATTGCTCGCGGTGCGACGTAACAAAATGGAATAGAAAGATTATACCACAGACGAAATTATACTTTATACTTTATTATACTTTATACTTTATTATTACATTTTAACGTTTTAAACGTTTTAACGTTTAACATTCTAACATTCAGTTAGAACTTTGTATTGATTAGAGATATTGTAACGACCAGAAATATCGATACATATATCAATACTTTTACCTCGAAATTCGTAGATTCGTACTCTTCATTTTCCATACAAATTGTGTCATATATGTCCAAACCAAATTTAATTTACGTGCATTAACGTTTTCAAATCCATTTTTTATTTTCAAAGAACATCATATTTGTACTCGGTATTGCCAGTAAGTATCATGAAGAGACGAA
>NW_022885106.1:0-36182 GCF_011952205.1 Bombus bifarius | reverse complement strand
TAGTCGCACTTAAAACACGGAGAAAGCGGGTATGCACCCATGAGGAAAATCTGAATAGCGCTGTAATAAAACAAGCTAGATTTTTCTCACGCACACAGTCATCTATCCACCACGATGGTAGGAGACTCCCTACTCATCCCTTCGAGCAGTAATGCAGGTCATGACCACTCGACACCTCGGTTCGTTACCCTCACTTTTCCTAACGAAATTGGGAACAACGAATCCGCGTTCTTTAGGCACAGGGGCACACCCACACCGAACTTTTCTTCCGTATGAAAAAAGGAGCGACAGTCAGTCTAAAAACTAACGCCTAACGCGGCAGTCTACACATAGCGCGAGATTCGCATACTTCCCGCAAATCTTTGTCGGTTCTCGTGCGACAAGTTGTTAGCTATTTATTTCGGCATCAGTGTAGTCTAAGTGTTGGACATATATAATTTATAACTCTGTGAATCCCAGGGTTATACAAACTCACTCACCCCTTATTATCTCAACGGAAATCAGGGGATCGATCAATTCGTGGTGTCGATTGTTATAATCGTAACGGGGATTTACGACCCCCGTTGACGTCTCTCCCTGCGATTACGTCTCCCCGCGATTGGTCGAAATTACATGGTCCTTCGAGCCGGATTTCGTGTCGCCAAAAAGTGCACTGACCAGTGACTATACAGTGTCGCGTGAAATCCAAGTTCCAACCACTTAGTCAACTGATCAAGGGAACCGCCGTCGGAGAGGAGCACCTCCGTCGCTCAGCATCTACACGAGCCAACGCCGCATCGTAACGATCATCAACCGAATCCCAGATCAACGTCCATTTGATCAAGGTAAGATCGTTCATATCATTAAAATAAAATATGGCCCAGGCTGAACCAATCAGCACGTTACGGCGTAGACGAGGCGCCCTAGCCCGTGGACTAGCAGCCATAAGACGCGAACTCGATGAATACGAAGCGTCCGGGAAGGCAAACAGACTCGTCCTAACATCTTGCCGCAGCTCGTTCGATGAACTTTGGAAGAGGATACTCGAGGTTCAATACGAGTTAGATGTGTTAGATGAGGGGGAAGATGCGCGTGTAGATTCGTTATCGCAAGAGCATCGGGAGCTTGACGTGCGGTTCCTAGGGCTCTTTGAGCAAATCTCAGCAACAACCCCGTCGACTACAAACATAGGTGAGACACGCCGGAAACCAGAGCCAACCACCGTTCCAGAGGTCCGCGTGCCCCAATTCGACGGCGCCCTCGAGAACTGGACCTATTTCTACGACACGTTCTCATCCATAGTGGACCGTAACGAAAGTTTGACGAATGTCCAAAAGTTCCAGCATCTACGCTCATCTATAACTGGACGGGCCGCACAGAGTATCCAGTCATTAGAACTCACAGAGGCCAACTATTCCATCGCGCTTGACACACTGAAGGACAAGTTCAATTGTCCCCTCCAAATCTGCATGCGCCATTGGAATTTGATGCGCAACTATCCGGAAATCAAAAAGGAAACTCCAGAAGCCTTAGAGGATTTGTTGGGAACCCTCAGCGTAAATCTAAAAGCGCTCGAACACCTAAAACAGCCCGTCACATCGAACATGGCGATGATCGAATTGATCGCGTCGAAATTGCCCTCGTCCAGCCTGCGTAAATGGCAACGCACACTGCCCCGCCAACAGGTGCCATCCTATCAGCATCTGATAGACTTTCTCAAAACCCGGGCGAACGGGACTCAATTCCTCTCTAAAGAAAAGGAATCAAAAGGGTCAGCCCACAAACACCACCGTCAGCGGACCACCATACCGCATGGGCGAACCCTTGCTACAACCATCAGAACGGTGGTGTGTCCGACCTGCAACGGGCCTCACGAGATCAGACACTGCAAAGTCTTCAAGGCCAAATCAGCGACCAAACGTTTTCAGATCGTGAAGAAGGCATCGTTATGTATAAATTGCCTAGGCAGAGGACATTCCCTGACACAGTGTACATCGGGTTCGTGTCGTATCTGCGGTCACCTACATCATACTTATCTACACCGCGAACAAACCCAGGTAGACTCACGGTCGTCGAGCGGTCGATCTTCGAGCGGTCGATCGTCGAGCGGGCGATCGGCAAGCGGTTGGTCGCCGAGCAGTCGGTCGTCGGACAGTCGCTCATCGAGCGGTCGGTCGTCGGGCAGTCGCGCACCGAGCGGTCGGTCGTCGGGCAGTCGTTCGTCACACAAGCGAGCCCCCACCGGACAATCACCATCTGGATCTTCGAAGTCGCGGTCGTCCCACAAGTCGAGGCGAACATCCGACACTTCACGGAGACGGACATCTTCGTCTCCAAGAGGGACGAAAGAGCATGCCTCGTACGAGTCACACTCAGCCCGGATCCAGAACACCACCCCAACCTTCTCGTCCAAGTCCCAACCGGGGCACAACTGACTGTCTGAGACTACGACAGCAAGGGGGATCGGACTAGCAAACACATCTCCCCATACCCCTCTGCATCATGATCTGTTGGCCACAGCACAGATCAAGGTTTTGAACAAACAGGGACAACCAATCCGAGCCCGAGCCTTACTCGACACTGGGTCGAGCATGAACTTCATGACGGACAAGCTCGCGAATTCCCTCGGTATAAAACAAGGGAGATGTGCGATCCAGATCGGAGCCCTCGACAATTTGAGCACCACGGCAAAACGATACACCACGGCCACAATCACGTCGACGGACGGCAAGTATAAGAAAACTTTGAGATTTCTTATTATCCCCGCCATATCGACCTTCATACCAAGCGAGCCCATCGACCCCTCGAGTCTGGGATTACCCAGAAATATTCAACTAGCCGATCCACAATTCCATTGCCCAGCCCCGATCGATGTCTTACTTAGCACCGGATCAACATTTGCGGCGCTGTGCATCGGGCAGGTCAACCTGACGCAACCAGACGAACCTGAACTACGTCTACAAAAAACACGGTTCGGCTGGGTAATCGGGGGGAGTCCAGCATCCCAAACCGCGATAAATACGTTCCACGCAACCACAACGGCTCTGCAAGAGGACCTCGCACGGTTTTGGGAGATCGACGAGGGACCGGCCACTACGCATCTTTCGGAATCTGAACGACTATGTGAAGAACATTTCCGAAACCATGTCCGACGAACCAAGGAAGGCAGATACATCGTTGCCCTACCATTCAACGAAAAGCTTTCCTCACTAGGGTCATCGAAGGCCGCTGCAATGAGCAGGCTCGCCTCTCTTCATCGCCGATTCCAACGCGACAAACAATATGAAACCGCGTACAGTGCTGTGATCCAAGAATATTTAGACTTGGGTCATATGACGAAGATCAACACGGATCACGCCACCGACCACGGATATTATTTACCACATCACGGCGTGATCAAGGAATCGAGCGACACCACCAAGCTCCGAGTTGTGTTCGACGGCTCAGCTTCAAGTACCACGGGAGTGTCTCTCAACGACGCCCTTCATACGGGCCCGAAATTACAGGAAGACCTGAGACACATCCTATTGAGATTCCGGTCATTTCAATATGTCCTTACCGGCGACATCGAAAAAATGTACCGTCAATTCATCCTACGTCCAGAAGATCGTCCTTATCAAAAGATTCTGTGGCGTGCCGACAACGGAGAGATCGAAACTTACCGACTCAACACCGTAACGTTCGGTCTATCCGCAGCCCCGTATCTGGCCATCCGGTGTCTCAAACAGCTGGCAGAAGACGAGGGACCGCGATTTCCGAGAGCAGCGCAGATCCTACGGCGAGACTTCTATGTCGACGATGCGTTGACCGGAGCCGATACGAAGGACGAAGCCTTATCAGTCAGGAATGATCTCACGAACTTACTTAAGCTAGCCGGTCTAAATATCCGCAAATGGGCATCAAACGATCGGGATCTGCTACGAGGGCTACCTGAGGAAGACACCAACCAGAAATTGCATCTCGGTGAGTCATCTACGTTAAAAACACTCGGCGTCTTTTGGAATTCAGCCGACGATGCCATACTATATTCAGTCAAGACGAACAGTGACACCTCCCGAGTCACAAAGCGAGCAATCAGCTCCGTCATCGCACAAATCTATGATCCATTAGGATTGCTCTCGCCGGTAATCGTTCGAGCAAAAATGATTATGCAAAAGGTCTGGACATTGAAGGTAGATTGGGACGAATCCCTTCCGACAGACGTACACACCGAATGGATCAAATACCACACCCAATTGCCGTTGTTAAATGCGGCAAGGTTCCCTCGGAAGACCATCATAGAATCCGCAACGAAAATTGAGCTGCACGGATTCTGTGACGCTAGCGAAAGGGCATATGGGGCGTGCGTCTACGTGCGGACGACGGACCGAAAGAACAATATTTGGAATCGACTCCTCACGGCGCGGTCGAAGGTAGCGCCGCTCAAATCGCTCTCCATACCACGTCTCGAATTAAGCGGGGCACTTCTTCTGACATCCTTGATTTCGTCAATACGACAGGCCCTGACGACCAAGATCTCGAGGATAGTATACTGGACTGACTCCACCATCGTGCTCCATTGGATCAGGTCTTCGCCGCACACCTTGAAGACATTTGTGGCGAATCGAGTCGCTGAGATACAGACCAAGACCAATATCTCCGACTGGCGTCATGTGCCTACCGACGATAATCCAGCGGATCTCATCTCCCGAGGCCAGACGCCCAAGGAATTCCTATGTCCGTCCATTTGGAAAAACGGGCCAAGGTGGCTCCTGCAAAGCGAAAACTATTGGCCAGTCTGGAATCCGACACCGGTAGTCGACCTCCCGGAGCAAAAGAAGACGATCTGTCTGAAGACGACTATTAACGATAACACACTCCTCCATCGTTATTCGTCTTGGCCAAGACTAATAAGAATCGTCGCCCGGTGTCTTAGATGGAGACATAAGCAACACCGATCTGCCCATCTCACCACAGACGAACTGACTGCAGCGCACAACCGACTCATAAAAATCGTCCAATCCAGTCATTTCGCGCCTGAAATTCGGATCCTCCAGAAAAATCGAAGCGAGGACGTTGGAGGGAAACTACAGCCATTAAACCCCTTCCTCGACGAAGATGGGCTACTCCGGGTAGGAGGACGACTAGCCAACTCCGCCATACCCTTCAGCCAAAAACACCCGATCATCCTACCAAAGTCCCCGGTGACAGAGCTAATTATAGAGCAAGAGCACCGGAACAATCATCACACGGGGACACAAGCTACACTATACGCGGTGAGACTGCGCTATTGGCCAATCGACGGCCGTAGCCAGGTATGGCGCACTCTCAGAAGGTGCGTCCGCTGCTGCAGAGCCAACCCTCCACCAGTGGAATACTTGATGGGTGATTTGCCAGAGGCGCGTATTACCGAATCGCGGCCGTTCACAAACGTCGGAATCGACTACTGCGGCCCATTCTACATCAGGGAGAGGAGGGACCGCAACCGACGTAAAATCAAGACGTACGCCGCCATATTCGTCTGTCTGGCGACAAAGGCGGTCCACATAGAGTTAGTCAGCGACCTAACCACCGACGCCTTCTTAGCCGCGCTGCGCCGTTTCATCTCGCGGCGAGGATACTGCGCAACGATCCTCACCGACAACGGCACCAATTTCGTTGGGGCTAACCGGGAGCTGCAAGAACTCCGGATCCTATTGCAGTCCGACGACCACCAGGATAGGGTACAGAATTTTCTCGCCGACCGACAAATACAATGGCGTTTTAACCCTCCGAATTCACCACATTTTGGCGGCCTATGGGAAGCCGCGGTCAAAGCGTTCAAACGCCATCTCATCCGCGTGGTCGGCACGGAGCTCCTGACCTTTGAGCACCTCAACACCCTCGTGATAGAAATTGAGGCCATTCTCAATTCACGCCCACTGACTCCCATCTCATCCGATCCGAAAGATCCTCCTGTCCTCACTCCCGGACATTTCCTGATCGGTGATACACTAACCAGTTTACGGGAGCGTGATTTCAGGACAGTTCCATCAGGCCGGCTATCCAGTTGGCAGCGCATTCACCAGATTAAGCAGCACTTCTGGAGCAGATGGTATCGAGAATACCTAAATGAGCTAACCCGCCGCAACAGATGGGACAAGGGCAAACACAACATTCGTGAAGGCACCGTAGTAATCCTCAGGGAGGATAACGTGCCCTCTATGCAGTGGCCTTTGGGCCGCGTAATCAAGGTCCATCCAGGAGCCGACGGCATCATCCGGACCGCTACCGTGCAGACGGCAACAAGCATCCTGGACCGCGGTGTCAAAAGACTGGTCCCCTTACCCATCCACCCAGATCCAGACGAGGCCGAACGTCCACACGGAACGAAGGAGGTCACCAACGACACACCTGACTCCACAGCCAGAATTTGATCGGTGCCCTCTCAACGGGGGGAGGATGTTACGCCGCCTAAAACATCTGGACGCCAGCCCGCGCGACCGGACAACAACCGACCTGCGTAACGTCACCTCGACCCTCAATAAACCTAAGGGCCCACCATAACTTTCACTTTCCTGTATTGTTTCGCCATGTGTCGTCAATCCGTTTGTCCTGAAGAATGTCTTAAGCCTAAAAGTATGTTCGACGCACATCTGGTTTTTTAGAGAGGTCCTTGGGTTTATTAGTCGCACTTAAAACACGGAGAAAGCGGGTATGCACCCATGAGGAAAATCTGAATAGCGCTGTAATAAAACAAGCTAGATTTTTCTCACGCACACAGTCATCTATCCACCACGATGGTAGGAGACTCCCTACTCATCCCTTCGAGCAGTAATGCAGGTCATGACCAATCGACACCTCGGTTCGTTACCCTCACTTTTCCTAACGAAATTGGGAACAACGAATCCGCGTTCTTTAGGCACAGGGGCACACCCACACCGAACTTTTCTTCCGTATGAAAAAGGGAGCGACAGTCAGTCAAACAAACTAACGCCTAACGCGGCAGTCTACACATAGCGCGAGATTCGCATACTTCCCGCAAATCTTCGTCGGTTCTCGTGCGACAAGTTGTTAGCTATTTATTTCGGCATCAGTGTAGTCTAAGTGTTGGACATATATAATTTATAACTCTGTGAATCCCAGGGTTATACAAACTCAATCACCCCTTATTATCTCAACGGAAATCAGGGGATCGATCAATTCGTGGTGTCGATTGTTATAATCGTAACGGGGATTTACGACCCGCGTTGACGTCTCTCCCTGCGATTACGTCTCCCCGCGATTGGTCGAAATTACACCATGTAACCTATTACGTTATAACATCATACCATATAACGTAATACGTTATAAGGTCATCCCATATCACGTAATACGGTATAACGTCATAACACACAACCTATACGTTATTACGTTATAACATGTAACGTTATACCATATAACTTAATACGTTATAACGTCGTCCCATATTACGTAATATGTTATAACGTTATACCATATAACCTAATACGTTATGACGGTATACCATATAACGTATTACGTTATAACGACATCCCATATAACGTAATACGGTATAACCTCATACCATATAACCTATTACGTTATAACGTCATCCCATATAACTTAATACGGTATAACGTCATAGCATATAACCTATTACGTTATATCGTCATACCATATAACGTTATAACGCCATACCATATAAAATATTACGTTATATCGTCATACCATATAACCTATTACGTTATAACGTGATCCCATATAACGTAATACATTATGACGTCATACCATATGGCGCAATACGCTATAACGTTATACCATATAACCTAATACGTTATAACGGTATACCATATAACGTAATACGTTATAACGTCATCCCATATAACGTCATACAGTATAACCTCATACCATATAACCTATTACGTTATAACGTCATCCCATATAACTTAATACGGTATAACGTCATACCATATAACCTATTACGTTATAACGTCATACCATGTAACGTTATAACGCCATACATTGTAAAATATTACTTTATAACGTCATTCCATATAACGTAATACGGTATAACGTCATACCATATAACATAATTCGTTATAACGTCGTCCCATATAACGTAATACGTTATAACGTCCTCCCATATAACATAATACGTTATAACGTCGTCCCATATAACGCAATACGTTATGACGTCATACCATATAACGTAATACGTTATAACGTCATACCATATAGCATAATTCGTTATAACGTCGTCCCATATAACGTAATACGTTATAACGTCCTCCCATATAACATAATACGTTATAACGTCGTCCCATATAACGCAATACGTTATGACGTCATACCATATAACGTAATACGTTATAACGTCATACCATATAGCATAATTCGTTATAACGTCGTCCCATATAACGTAATACGTTATAACGTCCTCCCATATAACATAATACGTTATAACGTCGTCCCATATAACGCAATACGTTATGACGTCATACCATATAACGCAATACGTTATATCGTCATTCCATATAACCTATTACGTTATAACGTTACACCATATACCTCAATACGTTATAGCGTCGTCCCATATAACGTAATACGTTATAACGTCATACCATATAACGTAATACGTTATAACGTCATACCATATAACATAATTCGTTATAACGTCGTCCCATATAACGTAATACGTTATAACGTCATACCATATAACGTAATACGTTATAACGTGATACCATATACCCTATTACGTTATAACGTCACCCCATGTAACGTCATAACTCCATACCATATAAAATATTACTTTATAACTTCATACCATATAACGTAATACGGTATAACCTCATACCATATAACCTATTACGTTATAACGTCATACCATATAACGTAATACGTTATAACGTCATACCACATAGCGTAATACGTTATAACGACGTCCCATATAACGTAATACGTTATAACGTCATGTCATATATCGCAATACGTTATAACGTCATAACATATAACGCAATACACTATAACGTCATACCATATAACGTAATACGATATAACGTCATACCATATAACATGATACGTTATAACGTCGTCCCATATAACTTAATACGTTGTAACGTCATACCATATAACGTAATACGTTATAACGTCATACCATATAACGTAATACGTTATAACGTCATAACATATAACGTAATACGTTATAACGTTTTAGCATATAACGTAATACGTTATAACGTCTTCCCATATAACGTGGTAAGTTATAACGTGGTCCCATATAACGTAATACGTTATAACGTCATCCCATATAACGTATTACGTTATAACGTCATCCCATATAACGCAATACGTTATAACGTCATACCATATAACCTATTACGTTATAACGTTACTCCGTATACCTCAATACGTTATAGCGTCGTCCCATATAACGTAATACGTTATAACGTCATACCATATAACGTAATACGTTATAACGTCATACCATATAACATAATTCGTTATAACGTCGTTCCATATAACGTAATACGTTATAACGTCGTCCCATATAACGCAATACGTTATGACGTCATACCATATAACGCAATACGTTATAACGTCATTCCATATAACCTATTACGTTATAACGTTACACCATATACCTCAATACGTTATAGCGTCGTCCCATATAACGTAATACGTTATAATGTCATACCATATAACGTAATACGTTATAACGTCATACCATATAACGTAATACGTTATAACGTCATGACATATAACGTAATACGTTATAACGTTTCAGCATATAACGTAATACGTTATAACGTCTTCCCATATAACGTGGTAAGTTATAACGTCGTCCCATATAACGTAATACGTTATAACGTCATCCCATATAACGTAATACGTTATAACGATATCCCATATAACATAATACGTTATAACGTCGTCCCATATATCGTAAAACGATATAACGTCATACCATATAACGTATTACGTTATAACGTTATAACATATAACGTAATACGTTATAACGTCATACCATATAACCTATTACGTTATAACGTCATCCCATATAGGGTAATATGTTATGACGTCATCCCATATAACGTAATACGTTATAACGTCGTCCCATATAACGCAATAGGTTATAACGTCATACCATATAATGCAAGGCGTATTAACGTCACACCATATAAAGTAATACGTTATAACGTCATACCACATAACATAATACGTTATAACGTCGTCCCATATAACGTAATACGTTGTAACGTCCTCCCATATAACGTAATGCGTTATAACGTCGTTCCATATAACGTAATACGTTATAACGCCATACCATTTAACGAAATACGTTATAACGTCATACCATATAACCTATTACGTTATAACGTTACACCATATACCTCAATACGTTAGAACGTCGTCCCATATAACGAAATAGGTTATAACGTCATACCATATAATGCAAGGCGTATTAACGTCATACCATATAACGTAATACGTTATAACGTCATATCACATAACCTATTACGTTATAACGTCATCCCATATAACGTAATACGTTATAACGTCATCCCATATAACATAATACGTTATAACGTCGTCCCATATAACGTAATACGTTATAACGTCCTCCCATATAACGTAATACGTTATAACGTCGTCCCATATAACGCAATACGTTTTAACGTCATTCCATATAACGTAATACGATATAACGTCATACCATATAACATAATACGTTATAACGTCACACCATATAACGAAATACGTTATAACGTCATACCATATTACCTATTACGTTACATCGATCAGTACAAATATCGTACAATAATTCGCATACCTACTGGCATCATTCGGTATCAAACACACATTTATCTAACTTGGAATGGAAAGAAGAAAATGTAGCTACTGACACTGTATATACCATTTCGCGTCTTGCAGAAGGGACAGACGAGTCGCTGTACTAAACTAGTTATCGTTCTATTTTTGCGACAGTGTAAGATATTGAAGATACTGAAAAGTTATAAACTCTAACGTGATCTCAATACGTATCCTTAAAAATGGGAAAAGGAGAAAATGCCCGATGAATCAGATGATAAAGGAAAAAATCGCGGCGCGCCCGAAACGAACGAGATCGCGATCTCTCGAAAGAATTAACAAACCTACGCGACGTACCCCCGTACCCGAGATATCCCCGAGGTTCAGCGGAAAGCCCAAGAATTGACCGTAACTCGATTCCTGTTTCGCCGTTCGAAACTTACACGAGTCGCGGTCGATGGCGCCGACCGATGATGCTAGTGATCCACGGGTAATTCAGTCGTGGATCCAGCACATAGGCCAGCAGCTTAACACACTCCAACTGAACATGTGGAACCCGGGGATGGTCCGCTGAACAGGATTACGAAGGCAAGAGGCCTCAACTGAACAGTGGGGTCCACTCACGGGGAGGGACCGCTGAACAGGATTACGAAGGCATTTACCTCAACTGAACAGTGGGGTCCACTCCCGCGGGCCCGAACAGAATTACGGAGGACGTGAAATTGCAGGTCCCTGGCCGAGTACCAAAATACCAATCGGACAGGACTGCAGATCCACGACTGAATCCCCAACAGGTTCGCTAGCATCACCGGCGCGACGACAACTCCCGCGATCCGATGCGAACGTCGAGCAGTCGTCGAGCAGTCACTAAGACAGAGGTGTCCTTGGGGCGACGTACGAATCCAAAGAGTTGTCCAGTGCACGTTGACCCGCACGTTCGCGGAATACGCGCGAGCGAGTACGTCACGCTACAGTTTGAAAGAACTGAATGATCGCGAACCGATAAATCGCGAGTACAATAAGTGCTGTGTGGTAAGCGAGTGAAGGGGGACGAGATTTTTCTTTTTTTCGTTCTAAGGTGGATAAATGTCGTTGTACAGTATGAGCTCACAATGCACTTAACATAGGTATCTACCTTCCGATTAATTAAGACTAAAACGTACGCATCCCACGGTGTCCCACGATGTCCCACGGCGTCCCACGATGTCCAACGGTGTCCAACGTCGTCCAACGGTGTCCAACGTCGTCCAACGGTGTCCAACGTCGTCCATCGGTGTCCAGCGGCGTCCAACGTTGTCCAACGGTGTCCAGCGGTGTCTAATGGTGTCCAACGATGTCCCACGGCGTCCCACGGTGTCCAACGGTGTCCAACGATGTCCCACGGCGTCCCACGGTGTCCTACGGTGTCCAACGGCGTCCCACGGTGTCCTGCGGTGTCCAACGGCGTCCCACGGTGTCCAACGGCGTCCCACGGTGTTCAACGGCGTCCCACGGTGTTCAACGGCGTCCCACGGTGTTCAACGGCGTCCCACGGTGTTCAACGGCGTCCCACGTTGCAGTCCAGTTTAGATTATCCAAAATTCTCTTCGTGGCTTTTCGTAATCCAAACTGGACTGTAATAGCGTGGTTCTTAGCTTGGTATCGAATTATTGTGCAATGTTTGTACTTATCGATATAGTGGTTTTCCAAAAGTTAATCAACTGATTAATCTGCGAAAACGATTACATCCATCAGTACAAACATTGTACTATAATTCGCAATCGTACTGGCAACATTCGGTAACAATGATACATTTGTCTATCTTGGAACGAAAGAATGGAAATGAAACTATTAACACTGCATATACAATTTAGAGTCTTGCAAACGAGACATACGACTCATTGTACTAAACTTATGAAGTTATCGAAAAGTTATATACTTCAACATTACGGCAATATGCTTCTTTTAAAAATGAGGAAACGGGAAGAAGCCTGAACAATCAGGCAATGGAAGAAAAATCATGTAGGTATCTAGCATACATATTTAATATGCTGTGAAATGTTCATATATGTAATTGAAATGTACTTTCTGTAAATTGATAACTCTGGAACAAATTCATTTTCTGGTTTTGGTATATGAAAGAAACAGTCATCTTTCAAACGAGAACAATTTCAAAAGTGAAAAATAAACTACTAATAATGGTCAATTATAGATCAAATTACTATTGATTAAATTTTAGCAAATATAGAGAATCATTTGTATCTTTTTAATCGAAACGAAGGGTTACGATGAGAACAAGAATTTTAAGTAATTGAATTTAAACTGATTTAAAAATTGAAAAGTTCATTTGGAATAACTAAGATGAGAGAAACCCCGATTATTATAAAATCAACTGCCTTGTCTTTTAACTTTTAACTTTTAAGAAATGTCTTATAGCAGTATTTTCAGTAATAAACGTAGTAATAAGGGGTGCATTAATAAGGGGCGCTGAAAAAGAAACGAAGTGGTAGCCAGAAGGGCTACTAAAATTCAATCGTCTTCCACTCTATATAAACCCGATCAACACGCCGAGAGTGGAACTGAATATTCTTGTTTCGCAACGCTAAATTACTACCAATATTTATGAAGCAGAAAATTCTTAAAATCAAACACGACGAGTGCTTTGTTATATCTGCAATACCAATTAATCTACCATTAAAAAAAAAGAAAAGGAAAGTCTGAAAATTCCCGAAATTTGATACGCAACGCTAATAAGTATAAATCTACGCACTCGTATTTAAGCAATACGCAACACTAATAGCAAGAGATCGAAGTGCAACCATTTAAGACGTTGCTGATGAACGATCACACTTGTACAACTCTTGCAGTTGTATCGTGTGATCCAGGAACAGTGTCCGACCAATGCAGTCGGGGGGTTTTGGCATTTTGTAAACGCAACTCTACTTAACAAAACGCGATCATTCATTATCGCAACTCTAATTCTTATAGTGAATTCAAATAAAAATTACTATTTACTATATGAAAAAACTACTTTAAATATTCTGATATTGCTACTTGCAATACTATAAAATTAATTGAAAACTAACATTTCTATAATCTAATTTTAAGCAATAGAAAATAGGATAAATTCTAAATATTCATAATAAAATTTGCAAAAGAAAATCGCGATATCGTAATTCGCAACTCTAAAGCAAACGCGATTATCATTTTATCGCAACTCTAATTCAAACCGTAATCATTTTCTCGCCGCACTAATGGAAAGCCGCGATGTTATTTCGCAACTCTAATACAATCCGTAATTAATTTGTCGCAACACTAATAAGAAAAATCGCAATTTGCCCAATGGGACGATGGACCGATATATACATCGGTCAAAAAAGCAAACTACTACTACTACTACTACTACAAATACTAAAATCGAGCATAGTGACAAAGTAGTAACAATAATGACTTCCCATGCTCTGGATGACCCAGAGGATGGGCAGCCATTAGTAGTTGCCCTCTTGAGTGGCAGTTTGCCGGGCCTCTTCGGCTTATAGCCTCTTCTTTCTTCGGGCGCAATGCCCGCTGAAACTTACATCTAAGCTCGAGACTTCTAAATCGCAAACAAAAAAAAAACTTAAAAATAAAAACATAAACCGCGGAAGCTGATTGAAGTGCACATGGACTGACCAACGATCGCAGCAGTGATCGTTGCTCACTCGCATGTGCGTGCTCGAGCAATAAACGTTCGTTTCGACCCATTCGCGACCGCGACCGCGAAATTCGAAAAATCGATAGACAAAACCAGAGACGAGTGCATGCTCTACAAGTGCCAGTTTCACCGTCGATTTTTCAAATCAGATTTCCAGAAACAGGTTGGTCACGCGAAAACGCGCCTACCCGACCAGAGACTGTGCCAACCTGCCCGGCCCTACCTACTTATAATTAACAGACACACCAGAAAGTATACTACCTATCCTACCTAGCGCTATATTTAAAAAATAGCAAAACAGGCACACCAACACACTCGCTCCACGGTTCTCACACAAACGCTCGGGCGCAAAGGTCCTACACTAGAGAGGACGTCCCGGGACGCCTCCGACACCCGAGCTTAACACACACCATGCACACTCTAAGGTACGTACCGTTTTCCTGAAATCGACTGACGAAGGCTAGTGACCATTGCGTAAAACGTGATAAAACACATCTGAAGAAATGATATCGTTAAAATAAATGTAAGTAAACTTGGAATTATAATTGTAATTTACGGCAATATTTAAAGCGTGGTTACACTTAATCGCGTGGGCGATATTATCATAAATTGTGATTGTATCGAGACGTAAATTGAATCGATATATGTCTCGACATTTTTAATATTTGATGTTTTAACGAATGAAAAAAAGCGACGCAGCTCCACGGCCTAACAACACACACACATAACGTGGAAAATACGTCGTGCACGGTACACTAACACATCGTCAGTCGCTGACAAATTATTACATTACTTAATTCTAGATCATCGTGCCCAGTGTCTTTCTCCCATTCAAGTAGCACCTGGGCACGTGAATGAGATCCTGACAATGGGCACGGAAAGGGTTAAACCTGAAAATCCTGATCTAAAAGAAATGATTAGTTTGTATAATTTTTATTTAACGGACTAACGTTCTTTGATTTTATATTTTACTACTTCGTTTCTGATTAAATCTACTTTATTAATTTAATAGTAACTAAGTAACTCTACTTTATTAATTTAATAAATCAGAACAAAACTTTAATATTGCAAAAAAGGTAGCGTTAATTGAAAAAGACTGAGACTCGATCAAATGGAATAATTGAGTCTAAATATATTACTAAGAAAGAAATATTCTCAGGCGATCTCTTTATCAAAGCACATACTCGAAAGTGCAGAAGCAGTGTTCAAAATTATTGCTTTGATTCAAAAATCTGCCTGCCGCGAAGTGTCTTCTTGCACGTAAAATTTCACACATTCTTGTACGGGAAAAAATGAATTTTGACTCATATTTTAAATTCTAACCGAAATGAAATAAACGAACGTGACTTGATATTGTCACGATTAATTCATTGCTTAAAATCAAGTATGTTAAACAGGTATATTCGTGTACATATTTGCCATTTGCAAATATTTATACGGAATGTTAACATGCATATTTATAAATAACACGAATATATTCTCAAGTGTATGTATTTAAACTAATTATTATAATCGCGCTGTGCAAGAAGACCTATCCTAAACTAATAAATTTAAAAAAAGAATGTTACTACTCACGGGTATAAAATATACCCGCGGTCACTATGCTCGCAAAAAATTCTACGTAATACAACCGGTCACCCGTGCCGATTCGGACCTTTCATCCTACGACATGATTGAGTGACCGGAGGAACAAAAATGCATGCGACTCACCGTTCGATGCGGAGAAACAGAGGACGTACCATGGATGCTGCGCCACCCCAGCGAATATCATCAGGGAGACTAACATCAGGCAGGAACCGTGTAAAGTCCAGTGGTGGAAATGGTGGTTGTTTAAGTGCGGGGGGGGGGGTGTTTGAGGAAGAAGCGAAACGTCGTTTCGACAATTTTCTTCTTTTTCCTATCGAACGTTTATTTAGAAAATACTGCTATTTTTTTACGCTTAAAGATTATTATTAAGAAATTGGAACAAGTTTGAAAAATATTATTTAGTTGAAAATTGTGAGATATTTTTCGATAGCAAACAAATGCTCATGAATAACCTGAATGCAATGCAATCGTTTGCAAGAATAATATTGTTCGCAATTAGAATATATACTGTGAATTTTCGTTATTAGAATACGAAATATACATTCCAAAAATACACTACAGTCGCGTGTTTTAAATAATGGAAAATATTTGCAAGAATTCAAAAGTTTGCCACTAAATATATTTAAAGAATACTGTGCAAACGCGCGCGAAACCTTGTTTCGAGGTACTTGAATCTACCTGTTACTAATTTGCAAGTTTATGACGTTATAACTCACTTTGAAACAATAAGATAATTCGTTAAAAATTGGTTTGAAATAAGAGAATGATTTCATACATCGGGATCTTTCAGAAGAATCAATGGACTCACACGACGCACTCCTGTGCACAAAATAACCGCAAGATTCAGTGGAAAAAAAGAATAGATTTTTCCAAGTCAGATAAGTATCATTGTACAGAATGGGCTCAGAATGGATTCGACATAGCCAAGACATATCCCACGGTGTCCCACGGTGTCCCACGGTGTCCCACGGTGTCCCACGGTGTCCCACGGTGTCCCACGGTGTCCCACGGTGTCCCACGGTGTCCCACGGTGTCCCACGGTGTCCCGCGGTGTCCCACGGTGTCCCACGGTGTCCACGGTGTCCAACCCACGGTGTCCCGCGGTGTCCCACGGTGTCCAACGGTGTCCAACGGTGTCCAACGGTGTCCAACGTTGTCCCACGGTGTCCAACGTTGTCCCACGGCGTCCCACGTTGCAGTCCAGTGTAGATCATCCAAAATTCTTTTCGCGGCATTTGGTGACCCACACTGGACCGACGATGTCCCACGTTGCAGTCCAGTGTAGATCATCCAAAATTCTTTTCGCGGCATTCGGTGACCCACACTGGACCGACGACGTCCCACGGTGTCCAACGATGTCCCACGATGCAGTCCAGTCTAGATCATCCAAAATTCTGTTGGAGGCTTTTGGAGACCCAAACTGGACCGACGGTATCCCACGGTGTCCCACGTTGCAGTCCAGTGTAGATCATCCAAAATTCTTTTCGCGGCATTTGGTGACCCACACTGGACCGACGATGTCCCACGTTGCAGTCCAGTGTAGATCATCCAAAATTCTTTTCGCGGCATTTGGTGACCCACACTGGACCGACGATGTCCCACGTTGCAGTCCAGTGTAGATCATCCAAAATTCTTTTCGCGGCATTTGGTGACCCACACTGGACCGACGACGTCCCACGGTGTCCAACGATGTCCCACGGTGCAGTCCAGTCTAGATCATCCAAAATTCTCTTAGAGGCTTTTGGTGATCCAAACTGGACTGTTGCGTAGTTCTTAGCTTGGCATCGTTTTCCAAAGATTAAAAAACTGATTAATTTTTGGAAAAGGATGCCAATTACCAGGTCTCACCACGAGGAGGTGACTACGCGCGAGACCCGCCCATGGGTTATGTAACACTACACATTCGATCTCGACATTCAACCTGTTGGCAGAATGTCGAGTTTTGACTCTACTTAACCATGGGCCTGCGTATGGAAATAGTTGTTTCGTAGCCTAACTGCGAAACACATATCTCCAACGCAGCGCTTACATGAATCTTTACAA
Organism: Bombus bifarius; assembly: GCF_011952205.1. Lineage (NCBI taxonomy): Eukaryota > Metazoa > Arthropoda > Insecta > Hymenoptera > Apidae > Bombus > Bombus bifarius. The sequence goes on along the minus strand of NW_022885106.1, from coordinate 18,133 downwards.
ACGTAGAACAAAGCCTACGTAACGCAACATCCATCTCCCACGCAACGATTACATCGATCAGTACAAATATCGTACAATAATTCGCATCCCTACTGGCATCATTCGGTATCAAACACACATTTATCTAACTTGGAATGAAAGGAAGAAAACGTAGCTACTGACACTGTATATACCATTTCGTGTCTCGCAGAAGGGACATACGAGTCGCTGTACTAAACTAGTTATCGTTCTATTTTTGCGACACTGTAAGATATTGAAGATACTGAAAAGTTATAAACTCTAACGTGATCTCAATAAGTATCCCTTAAAAATGGGAAAACAAGAAAATGCCCGATGAATCAGATGATAAAGGAAAAAATCGCGCCGCGCCCGAAACAAACGAGATCGCGATCTCTCGAAAGAACTCACAAACCTACGCGACGTACCCCCGTACACGAGATAACCCCGAGGTTCAGCGGAAAGCCCAAGAATTGACCGTAACTCGATTCCTGTTTCGCCGTTCGAAACTTACACGAGTCGCGGTCGATGGCGCCGACCGATGATGCTAATGATCCACGGGTAATTCAGCCGTGGATCCAGCACATAGGCCAGCAACTTAACACACTCCAACTGAACATGTGGAACCCGGGGATGGACCGCTGAACAGGATTACGAAGGCAAGAGGCCTCAACTGAACAGTGGGGTCCACTCACGGGGAGGGACCGCTGAACAGGATTACGAAGGCATTGACCTCAACTGAACAGTGGGGTCCACTCCCGCGGGCCCGAACAGAATTACGGAGGACGTGAAATTGCAGGTCCCTGGCCGAGTACCAAAGTACCAATCGGACAGGACTGCAGATCCACGACTGAATCCCCAACAGGTTCGCTAGCATCACCGGCGCGACGACAACTCCCGCGATCCGATGCGAACGTCGAGCAGTCGTCGAGCAGTCACTAAGACAGAGGTGTCCTTGGGGCGACTTACGAATCCAAAGAGTTGTCCAGTGTACGTTGACCCGCACGTACCCGGAATACGCACGAGCGAGTACGTCACGCTACGGTTTGAAAGAACTGAGCGACCGTGAACCGATAAATCGCGGAAACAATTTTTCCAGTGTGGTAAGCGAGGGGATCATGAGAGACGAGATTTTTATTTTTCGTTCCAAGATAGATAAGTATCTTTGTACAGAATGAGCTCACAATGCACATAACATAGGTATCTACCTTACGATTAATTAAGACTAAGACGCACGCATCCCACGGTGTCCCACGGTGTCCCACGATGTCCCACGGCGCCCCCGCGGGGGGGTCTTAGTCCGGTCTAAATCACCAAAACTATTTTGGATGATCTAGACCAGACTATGTTCAAGTAGTTTTTAGCTTGATATCGTTTCTCAAATAATAATACTAATATTCAAAATAGTACTTGGTGTATTATTATTTGGGAAACGATACCAATTACCGGGACCCACCACGAGGAGGTAACTACGCTCGGGTCCCATTTACATAAACAGTTTTTAAACATTGGAAGCAGAGATGTAAAATTATTTTATAATAAAGCGACATTGTGGCGGCGATATTGTTTTGCCCGGAGTTTATTTGTTCTTACATTACTTGTAATCTAACGGTCTTATACCGAGGCAAAACAACAACATGATTTGAAATGTCCGCTGACTCACGTCCAGCTACAAATGAGATGTGGTTGCCTTCGGTTAAATTGCACTCGCTTCCTTGATTCCATGAATATGGTGTTGTTTCCTTAGTTTTGAGCAGACATGGAAAATTACATCTTAAGATTACACTCTGTGTTACCACAGGTTTTATACGAAATAGTGAAATGAGAAATTAAATACTGTATTTAAAATTAAAAAGTAATGCTATGTAGAAATAAAATAGTACATCAAAGACTTGATAGATTTCGTTAATAAAATGAAACAAAATAAATCATTAATTCACTCACTACGAATTGATGGTATTGATTTAAATCAATGAATGTAGAGTTACAACCGATTAACGGTACAACTGCTATGAATTAAGAGCGTAATTACTTTGAATTAATGGCAGAATGTGGTTATAAATTATTGGTATAACTGTTAAGAATTAATGGAGTAATTGTTTTAGATTAATGGCTTAAATGTTGTAAATTAATGGCTCAGGTGACATAAATTAATGGTTTACATGTTGTAAATTAATGGCTAAATGTATAAAATAACAGTTTAAAAGTTACAAATTATTGGCCTAGACGTTAAAAATTAATAGCTTAAATGTTATAGATTAATAGCATAAATGTATACAATAACAGTTTAAATGTTGTAAATTAATGGCCTAGACGTTATAAATTAATAGCTTAAATGTTATAAATTAATAGTTTACATGTTGTAAATTAATGGCTTAAATGTTATAAATTGATAGTTTAAATGTCATAAATTAATGGTTTAAATGTATATAGCAATAGTTTAATTGTTATAAATCAATGGCTTAAATGTTAGAAATTAATAGTTTAAGTGTAATAAATTAATAGCTAAATGTATAAAATAACAGTTTAATAGTTACAAATTAATGGCTTAAATGTTATAAATTAATAGTTTAAATGTTAGAAATTAATGGCTTAAATGTTAGAAATTAATGGCATAAATGTATAAAATAACAGTTTAAATGTTGTAAATTAATGGCTTAGATGTTGTAAATTAATAGCTTAAATTTCATAAATTAATGGCTTAAGTGTTATAAATTAATAGTTTAAATGTTAGAAATTAATGGTGTAATTGTATAAAACAATAGCATAAATGTTAAAAATTAATAGTTTAAATGTTATAAATTAATGGCTTAAATGTATAAAATAACAGTTCAAATATTGTAAATTAGTGGCTTAGATGTTGTAAATTAATAGCTTAAATGTTATAAACTAATAGCATAAATGTTATAAATTAATAGTTTTGACGTTATAAATTAATTCCTTAAATGTTATAAATTAATGGTTTATATGTTATAAATTAATAGCTTAAGTGTTGTAAATTAATGGTTTAGACGTTGTAAATTGCTAGTTCCAATGTTGTTATTTGATATTTTTTTTTATTTACCTTATATTTAAATTCTTCTTCGATGTTCACTCTCCGGAATTTCAGGCACAAAAGAGCTCGTGCGCGACTTCCTTGTTCCTTATATACCTTGACAAGGTGTTGGTTTGTTTATCAAACGGTAACGATTTTTTGACGTAACAGGAGATGGTTTTTCCATTATAACAAAATCAAATTGAACGATTTCTTAATTTTTATCGTAAATTGGCATCTTTTACGATTTAGTACGATATCCATTTTTACCATTTTAATGGTTTCTACAAACTAAAACTAAAATCACACCTCCTTCATACTAGTTTTCGACTATTAATTATTTTGAACTAAAAGGGAAAAGAGCCTAACAGCGGCCGATGACGTTACTATGAAATTAGTTAAGGTATTAAATAATCAGATAGATAAAATTCATATTAAGCGTTATATTATATCGAATAGGGTCTGCGTGTGGCGAGCTACGGGACAGAGAACGTTGGAATGTTTACTGTCGAGTGTTACAACTATTTCCTTTTTAAAGAGAGCTATAGAATTACTCCATGCCTTTGTTAGACAAAGCGTTCATCCCGTGACCGCGGCTACGTTCGGCGACTGACTGTCGCCCCGAGCCCAAGTTTATTATCACAAATCGCAAACAAGTACAATGATAGGAAATCGCTTAATTACAGCTGTAAACTTTAGTTACAATTTTACGGATTTTCCGAAGTTCCAGAGGGAAGGTCTCCGGTGTCCTCTCATCTCCGACATGTAGATTAATTCAAATCCAATGCAACCACAGTTTTCATTATTGAAGATTAAATATTGAAGATTAAATATGCAAGATTGAACGCATCTCCGCTGCTATTGGACAAATTAAACAATTCGATGCGCATTGTACTCCACATTTGCGATTTTACACAGCGCACATCAGAAGGTTTGCACTGTGTCAACACTGGTCCCTGTCAAATCCGGTGCAATTTTAATTTTTTTTCAATGCTTGAGGCTAAAAATTCAATTCAACGAATGTCCGCTGTTTTTAGGGTTAGATGGACAGTTCGAAGCGCGTTGTACTCGACATTTGATGCTTTATACAGCGCACATCAGAAGGTTTGCACTGTGTCAATACTGGCCCCTGTCAAATCCGATGCAATTTTAAATTTCTTTAATGCACGAGGCTAAAAATTCAATTCAACGTCTCTCCACTGTTTTTCGGGTTACATGAACAGTTCGAAGCGCGTTGTTCTCGACATTTGATGCTTTATACAGCGCACATGAGAAGGTTTGCACTATGTCAACTGTTTTCCCTGTCAAATCCGATGCAATTTTAAATTTCTTTAATGCACGAGGCTAAAAATTCAATTCAACGTCTCTCCGCTGTTTTTCGGGATAGATGGACAGTTCGATGCGTGTTGTACTCGACATTTGATGCTTTATACAGCGCACATCAGAAGGTTTGCACTATAACATCTCTTTTCCCTGCCTAATCCGATGCAATTAGAATTTTTAATGCTGTGTTATAATTCTGTTTCTAATATAAGATTATGTTAATATATTGCTTTAGGTAAATTATTCATTTAATTGCTTACTTCGTTTTAGTTAATATAGTTTGTAATTTGTAATTGTAATATTCGGTAATGTTCCCTCTATATTTGAATCTGTCGTACGATAAATGCTCGTGTCCTTACCTTGTCTGCATACCATGCCTACTTGGACCAGACGCGGTACTCTTCTTCTCTTCCTTCCCACACCTATCAAACGTACAACAAAAATTGCTTACGTGAGCAAAATCGGGTAGCTATCATTACCTCGAGCCGGTTTGGACACACCAACCCGGGGGGAAGAAACCCCAGGGTGAAGAGACGAGGCCCTCGCAACAATAACGGGGCTTCACACGCAGCCTCGAGAATCTAACACGCCACCAAAACGTTGCGAGTTCGACACCTTACCGCGGAACTAACCGGTCTCTTTACGTATTACTTGCTTAAACCTATATTAATGTTTAATTCATTTTTTCCACAATTGCCGCTCTTTTATCTTCTATCTTTTCATCATAAAAATATTTTAGTTACATCCTATTATTCTCTACCCTTTCTTCCATTCGCCACCCATTTACCACTTATTAAATTTACCAAATCCTATAAATTTCTCTCTTCTTTCTGTGCCAACTTTCCTTTCTCGAACAACATTGCGCCTTTCAACAATTTCCTTTCTCTCTATTCCCTTCCGCTAAACCTTCTTCCAACGTTCTTCTTTCCTGTCCGACTCCGTAAAGCACTATAATTCTCACCGAAACTCACACCGAGGATGTAATTACCACCCTATTTCCTATAATTCTATATAATCACTACATTTAATAATACCGTTCCATTTTATTTCTAATAACTTTCGTGTTCTTTCTTGTTAATATATTTCCAGATATAATTACTACCTTTCGTAATGGTATTTTATTCCATTACCCATACATTTTACAATTACACCTTTCTTATCGCAACCATATTCTTAACCTTTAAAACCTATTCTATCTGTCATTTATTTTTTTAAAGCCTACTTTCACAATTTATGATCAATAGTCGAATAAACAACGCGCGCGTATCTCCTAAATATATCTTTATTTATTCTTTAGTCTCCTAGAATCCAAACAAATCCATTCTTTTGCCATCCAGAAAATTATATTGCCTTACGTATTACCTATTATCATTTTATACTCTCTTTTCCTTCTTTTCTTACTTCTTTCAACTTTCGCGCATCTAACGTCTACAATCTTTTTACATATTTTACAATTTTCTAACAAAACTAACCCATGTTTTGACAAATTTCCATGCTGAATCAACATCGCTATTACATTTCATGCTCCACCTTTCATACACCCAAGTTAGCAACGCGTTTATTTTTATTTACGCATCTTTATTATACACGTCGTCTTTTCACCCTATATTTTTACGCTCTTATCATTACTTGTTTTACGCAAAACGTTTCACATTTCCAAACGATCTTTTCTGCGCTTCTTATTTACACATTTACAAGATACTTCTCCCTGTCTTTCCCTCGTTTCACACTTTTTCTCCCACGCTCGTACGCAACCAACCAGATAATACATTTTCTCATTATCAACGATTATACACTCTTTTCCTTCTTCCTCTTGTTAATCCTCTTGCTGCTCGTTGTTATTCGTCACAGTTCATTTCTCCAGATGCATCGTCCATCCATGCTCGCAGGGCAATTTATACAAAGGAGAACAAGCCGATACGATAACCTATAACTAGATATGAGATAATTAGAATTACCGTTCGCGCTGTATTTGCCACAATGTGCGATCAACGTACCTTTGCGTTAAATTTCCAGTTACACAAAATATCGTACACAGCCCCGACCAACTCTGAAAAACTCTGCAACAGTGGAACGTGACCGTCAGACGGCCGAACCACCGTCATGAACTACGCACAGTTTGGATCGATCACTTTGTCCAATAAACTATTCGAATACTTTCGAATAAATTTAATACACGATATATATAATACTATATAACATATACTATATACATTAGGTGGTAATGACAAAATCTCCAATCACTTAGTTGCCAACCCAATATTACGTTATGTAGTATTACGTTATATAGTATTGCGTTATTTAGAATTACGTTATAATGTATTACGTTATATAGTATTACATTGTTTAGAATTACGTTATAATGTATTACGTTATATAGTATTAGATAGGTACAAGAACAAGGACGGAGTTATAATAAGTTAACATTTATTACGATACTTACAATCATCACAAGATTTTACTATTCACAAACAAAATTTGTTTATTATGTTATTCACATATTATTTATCAGACGGTAGTTGTGTTTTGTTTGTGATCGTTTATACATATAGATCGCATTCGTATATTTTGCATCTGTGTCTTTGCCATGTTATGCTTCCAACGTATCGAAGTGGATTTAAGACGACCTGAGAATAAATTAGTAAATTTATGTTTAATTAATCAAATTTATACTTGTAGTATTAAACGCAAATCTTATTGTTCGTTGTAAATTATCAACTAATAACTTCCTAAATACGCAAAATAAAAATGTAATGATGCATTAAATGACATGTTCGATAATAAAATAAATAGTTCGATAGTAAAAAATTTATCGCAACCTTGTAACAAATGCGCGAAAGTTTCCTAACAAAAGTCATAATCTAACGAATGCCAAAATCACGAGAATGAAAAGTTTGAAATATTGCATTTGAGATCGTATTTATTAGTTATCGATATTTAAAAATTAACCAAAATATCCCTCAGATATCTTAAGCAATCAACTATGTGTAAAATATAATATAATCCAATAATTGCTTACTTGAGTTATAAGTTATCACATCTGTTCGCTTTACAAAGTCATGCATTGGAGAATCGTCGCAGTTTGTACGTTTGCATATTATTAGTTGGAAATAGAGCCGAAACCTGTAAGAAAATCAAAAGACATCAATTTACAATCTACGTGATTCATATATACGTACGTAGTTGTTTTTCAAAAATTAATCAGTGAGTTCCGTCGAATATTTTACGCATTAAAAAGTTACGTATTAAGAATCGTAACAAGACACTAATACTCTAAAGATATAAACATGCTCACTGGACAATTACAAAATAAAATCAGGTTACAAAAATTCTCCGAATTTTTTAAGGATCAAGTTCGTAGCCAAAAATTGTGAAAAGAAATCACAAATATGTATGCCATTGTACAGAATACCCTTGATTTTTGTCATAAGTGTCAATTAAGTAGACCAAAAAAAGTGGAGCTTAAACTGTAAATTGCGTTTCTGGCTTCTGTAACTATCCTTGTAGTAGGAGTAGTGGCTTGATACTTTGCAAAAACATATTTGTACTATAAAGATGTATTTACTATAAAAAAGGATTCTATGCCAGCACTCCATTGGTTATTTGTTATTTGCGCAAATTCCAAATTTTTGTTGTTGTTTGCTTTATTTTCAAAATATTTTGTATAAGTACATCATATTATGATATCTTTGATTTTGTAAAAAGCTGCACAGATGTTACATGGATTAATGTCCAAGTTACTTTTAAGATGATCTCTAATTTCTATGGCATCTTCAGAGTTTACTTTATCATTCGAATGATAAATAGTCTGTCCAAGTTAATGAATATTCTGTGAATGTTCATTTGCGGAATCATATTTAGCGGTCTTCCTTATTCCATATCTATGAATTATACATGCGGTGGATCTATTAGGTGCAGTTCTCAAAAAAGTAAACTTTTACATTAATAATGCAAATCTAGGTAAATCTTTTCCTGCGCTGAAGTTTTTGCACATTTTTATGACGTTCTTTATTGGTAATTTTTACTGAATGGAATTTTATACATTGCTAGCGTCTATAACGTTCTTAAATACTCTGTTATAATTAATTATTATTAAAGAGTGGTGCATGCGTTATAGATTCTTTCGTAAACTCTGTGAATTAAGTCGATTCATGAACGATTTCTGTTATGCTTCCAAGTACATTCGATCTCCTACATAGTGTCTATTCTAAAAGTTTTGCGCGAATACTATTGTTTTATAAAAATTATTTACTAAACTGATTTTTTATGGAGAATTGTTTGAAACTAGTCGGCGTACGAATACATTTCACATCAACTGTAGACGCATTTAATGTCTGCTGTAATATTCATCTTTTGACTTTTAATTACCTAATTCTCTCTCATCATCTCAAACAATGCATTTGGCGGTTTCAACAATGTTTCGATGGAATATCGATTTTCGATACTGTATAACACCATACTAACGAAACATTTTTACTTCCTCGCTTTCATCTTCTTTACCATCTTAAGAATGTACCTTTTTTAGGCACAAGATATTATCCAGATATAAAACTCACCTATTGTTCATCCAGTAGTATATGATAGGATTTACCATGGCATTTGACATGGCGAGCCAATAGAAACTTAAATAAACGTGTGGGATGTTGCTATTTTCCGCCAAATGCTTGTGGTGATAAAGGAAAAAAAAAAACCCTTGATAAGGTAGCCAACAGATGGCGAATATCACAACTACGATGATAAACATCTTCACAACCTGTAAGAAAATGTGGAAACTATATATTGTTTTGTCCATCGTTCGTTCGAAATTTATTAGATTTGCACATGTCGATTTATTGTTATAAATTGTATAAATTGTTTTAAAATAACGAAATATTCTATATGAAATTATTTATAAGTAGCAATATTCCAATGAAATATTCGATTACGAAAAATCAACCTGAACTGTGTAAATTGCTATCCAACTGTAAGTGTCGGCTAGTTTGTGTATTCTTATGTAATTTTATATCTTTATGGATGTAGCTGGAAAAAAGATGTGTTTTGTATAGAAACTTTTTCCCACCCACCAAATAATTATAATGAGCGATTTGTTTTAGATGTTTTATGTATTTTTGCATATCATGTGAATACTATGCATTCTTATATTTCCTGCAAATGCATAAATCTCTGCAGTATAGTAATAATTACAATTTTTGTGAAATCCTTAGTCTGTCTGAAATCTGTACTCGTACATACATGCATAGTACATTCTCAGGACATAATATGCATGAGATATTATAGATACATGTGCACATACATGGATACTGACATGCATCTTGATTGATGAAGGAGATAATAGAAGATATGATAAAAAAAACTATATAATTGGTTTCAATTAAAAAAAAAAGATTCCTATATATATTATAAATACGTCTGGATGAGTTTCATGAGGCAAATAATATGCACTAAAAGACAAATTTGAAAAAAATGGTACTAGTTTTATTTCAACATAAGTCGTTCTGCCATGTCCGATAGTCTCAAGGTAATTTTCGGCACATTATTATTTTTCATTCTCACAGCCTAATTATCAATTCGCTAACTCGGCTAGTCTTTCTGTCGTATTATTAATTGTCTTAACTTACTTCTGAATTATGGTTCTATATTAAAGTTATTATTTGTTGGTTGAGAAAAAATTTTCTAATAGCTATATTACATCTTCGAAAAAACGCTCTCACAAAAATCATTTTCCATGTTAACAAATATTTCGTAGCTCTTTGATAACAAATTAAATATTAATCCGATGAAAACCTTTAACCACCTCTGGATTAATCGATCAAGATTAATCAAGATTAATCAAGATTAGAAAATGTAGACTTAACATTCTCAATGAATTATCACGAGGATCGATTAATATTTTTCAGTAGATTTCCTCTGAGCTAAACTTTTAAGTAGAAAGAGTTTGATCGGTTGTCCCAAGAAACATTTAATTAATTAGATTCTGCGTTCTTGTCATACTTTTTTTAGAACAAAAGTACGACGATAATTTGACCTGCATTATCTAAGTACCTTTAATGAATGAAATTCCATTCATTCTGAAGGTTCTTCAACTCAACGGTCAGTTGAAAAAAAATTAGTCCTCAGGAAACTCGATTAAAATGAAATTCTCACTCAAAAGAATTAATTGAGAAAACTCTACAATACGACCGTCGTTATTGAAAGCTAAAATGTTACTTCATTCTAGTCAAATCTAACATGAAATCATATGTCACCGTCAAAAACACGACGTTACTCGAAAATGAGATCGTATCATATATTTATATGAATTTCTTTTCTCGTATTTTACTGTGCTGAGTCAAATCCTGTTGTACTTCCCGCGTATCCTCACTCACGCGGTATAATTTAAAAAAGAAAGTGAACGTCGATCCTTTCTCCATACAGCCACAAAATATAATATTTACTCAAATTTACTATTTAATGAAAAATTACAATTTAATGGCGTGACCTGGTGCACAAGTGTTGTTTAAGAAATTGAAGTCCATCAAGTAAAGCGTAACGAGAATTTGGCTTATTGAGGTCTTGTAGTATAACTTGGCTCTTTTGCATTAGGTCTGCCTATAAGCCATAAACAATATAATCGTTGGTTTTCGTATACTCGATGAAAATAAACGATAGCATCTTGACGATCGATCAATTACTTAATACTATTTAATTACTAATTAATACAATTCAATTACTAATTAATAAACTTTTTTGTATCTTCCATAATTCGGCATCTTTCCCTATTAACTTTTCTATTCCAATTTCTTCAAACGCTGACAGTAACAATTCCGATTGTTTTCAACTTAACTCTCAGAGTAACTGCGATACTTCTGGGATGAGCCAATATAATTTTATCGTTAACCTCCCGATAATTCTACGACTTCTTTTACAACTCTTTTTTCAATTGCATAAAGAGCAGTTTTGCAAAGGTTTTCTTGAAATCAATGACACCTGGCGCGTACTGTTGGCTTTTGTTTGCTTCGTGTTATTCCCACGTTCTCGTCGCTCGCGAGGTGATTCCACGCTATCGGATATTTGTTATTCGAATGCAACGGATTCGCTCTTATTCAGCCCGGTATTATACCACTCGTTGCTGTAGAAACAGATTGTGATTTTTCTACAGCAATAATGGATTTCCACATACGACGATACATACATTTCGACTGTGTATAAGAAAGTCAGTTAAAGCAATCGTTGCACGTTAAACTCATCGCCATTCATATCGAGAACTAACTCTACGATACAAAGTTTCTCATGCATTTCTATTATCAGAATTTGACATATCTAGATTTTATGTTCCGATAAGCCTGTACTATTATAGTAGATAGGTCAGTGCCTACTGGGAAGTATGGTACGCGGTTTGGAAGCTTATGAGCAGAGTTCAACAAAAGTGCAGAGGACTCTACAAAATTTCAACGACGTCAATGATTTAGATAACATCGTCAGAAAAAAGTGCGCAGATGCAATATAATATTTTGCAAAAATTAAATGTTACGATGTTAAATGCGATGAAAAATGCTGTCGCCAATGCATCGATCGATCTACATGAATAATCTGCACGTTTACAGGTAACGATTGTTTGCAAAAGAAATCTACACGCATTCCAAACGTCTACAAACAAATTCACATACATGGTATATATATGTCGAGTTCTCATTAGGGTTAGGGGCGTGTAACGAATCTTCATTGTTGTCATACAATAGAGAAGATATTTACTCATACAAATATGATTGTTACTGAATTTGACAAGTAACCGTGGTGATTAGATACTCGACGTGCTAATGACAATGATCTTAGGTTCAATAACGAATCCACGGTCAACGGGATTGCAAATGCGCTTTCTTCCAAAGTCTAAGTCGGATTCTTTGTTAAAAACGTCAAGTATTCACTGATCGTAAAGACGGTGAGTAACTCGCTGATGAGATCGCACGTAAATGTGACTGATGAAACTCTGCTCTCCTTACGATCGCGTTCGTTTATATTATATTGATCGAGGGGGTACCGATAAATTTCTAATCGCCTTTGTTAGACGGTTCCACGTAACGGCGACATTGTTTCTGCCCGGAGTTTGATTATTAATACAATATGTGTGTGTCCTACGATATTGATACTCCAAGGCAAAACCACACGTGCCTTGATTTGTCTTTGAACACGTGTGCCGCTACAACTATATTTTTAAGGAGAGCTATACGACTACTCCATACCTCTGCTAGGTAAAGACGTCCATCCCGTGACCGTGGCTACCTTTAGCGATCAGTCGTGTCACTTCGAGCCCAAGCCTACTGTCATAAATCTCGGCCAAACATAATAGGATTAAATCATAAACAACTACTTCCAAGTTTCGTTATTTAAGTACAGCTATAATAAAAAGTCTAAGCTAAAGTATTGGGGACCTTCCCAAACATTCCAAAAGAAAGGCTCCGATGTCCTTTCATCTCCGACATATATATTTATTTATTTATTTTTATTACATATGCACGCTTTTTAAAAATACCCATACCCACTGTAATTATATTATAGTCCTATTTTTCTAATATTATCATCGATTATATATACTTTACAGTTCTTACCTTCCGTTTAGATTTTATTGATTTCTTTTGGTAATACGTTAGCTCTCCTATGGATTTTGAGCCCCAGAGTTTTCGGCCCATTAGAGTATAACATATTGCCATCAACGCCATAGGTACTAAATACGTTACGCTCAAAAATACGATGTTATAACTGTAACAAAATAAATACTTCATTGAAAATACTAAAATAATTTCATGATATTTAGATATATGAACTGTTTCACCCTATAATTAAGGGTTTAAGCTTATTTTTTACAACTACTACAGGTTACTTACAGGCAAATCTTTGAAATTAGTGATCGGATCGATATCAAATCAATACTATCGATAACAGCTCGCAAATTATGACGTGTGAATAGTATCTAAGGCGTAGGTATCAAAAATACACAAATAATAATTGTATCGATATATAAGTACAAATAACATTGTGTCAAAGCGCGTTTTTCTTTGATAAGTCGCAAGATACGCAAAATTCGATAGACATGTAGACTTTTGCGGCTGATCGTATATATTCATCGTTTGTTACAATATTTACGGAATTTTTCGCGATCTTCGTGAAAAACTGAAAACGTGATATAAATCCAGCATTTTCTAAGAATTAATTAAAAGAGTCGCGTGGTGCAATACACGTAGTTATATAAAATCCAAACCCCGGGGAAATTCCATAACACTGACAGGAATCGTCCGAATATACTTTGCGATATTGCACAAGTTTTATTACTTCTCCACAATACTGCACAATGGAATGTGAATGCGAGTGAACGAAAAATGTTCGCATAGTAGCTTCTTTTTAGTAGTGGGTCAATTCAATGCTGTCATCGATCAATTATATCTGAACACTGCAGTCAGTTTTAACTTTAACGTTCAAGCGAGTCAAAATTATAAAGCCATCGAACGATCAGGAGAATAAAATGATTTTAACAACATGGTAATTCGAAACGTTTACTTATTCAAATTTGTTGCCTTAAATAGATAATAGGAAATAGATAATAAAAATAAATTAATGGAATGAAATTACGTGAGGTCGGTTAACGTGGAATTTATCCAAATTATATTATCTATTATATATTATACTTATGTTATTATATATTAACTATTTATCTGCGAAATCGACACTTTTACCTCGTTTAAAAATTGCTCTGCACAACTCTGTTACTAGTTATTATTGGTAGCAAATATGTAATACGTAGCACTTGTAGGAGAAATGAATGAATATGAAAAGCAAATAACTATCTCCTCTTTGGAGAAGATCGAGATAGGTGCGTGATAGATACGTCTATAACAATCGAAGCGTTCACACGACGATTCTCCAGCTGGGTTAATTTCCCACCGACAAATGTGAATTTTAATAAAAAAATCAAACGGTAAATCGCGTATCCACGAAGAAACATCGCGTGTTTACCCAAGTAAAGTAACGCATAATTATTTAAAGATAACATCTAACTAAATATGATGATATATTATTTAAATAATCACTTTCCAAATATTTTATTTAAATAAAGCCCAAGCTTGATGAATCGGTGGAGAAAGAATGAATAGGCAAATGTTTGAGCTACACTACTTATTGTTAGCTTAGATGACGTTATCCTTTGGTGTTAACTAGATGATGATATCCTCTTCGTCCAATTGAAGGGTCGTAGACTACAGCAGATAGCTTCCTTTGTATTCCTCTTTTCTTCCTTTCCTCATTCCTTTAGCCAAAGAGATATCCAATATTGCGTCTGACCGGCTCCTCTTCCAGCTTTAGCCAAACAGAAAGTCGATGATTGTTGAGCTGAGAAATCGGAAGATGCTCAGTTTGCAGCTTTTCTTAGTTCTTGGAGGCTTCCAGGTTAAACGTTTGTTAGGTACGCTGCCGATGATTTTAAACTATTTTTTGTTTTAGACTATATCAATATACGTTTGGCTGGGTTTACATTGGTCGACACATTATTATGATTAACATGATTTCAGTCTTTTTTGAATCGATGAAGGTGGTAGACTACACTGGCTATGGATTCACGCAAAGAAGATACCAAAGTGCTCTACCCTCCGTAAAACAAATGACTCGTGCTATTTCTCATAACGCACGTCGATGTATGTGTCACAAGAATCCATTAATTCTGTTTAAATGAATTGTTGTACTAAATCACAATCCATGAATATTGAAGAACCAGCTCGAAGAATCAAATTGTTTTCCGTACGTTCCCCGAATGAGTTCCATTGCAGCTATGCTACAATACAACCGGGAAAGCATGATAAATTCAATGGCTGACTGACAACGAGTCGCACTTCTTGAGTGGCGGAGGAAATCTTGCAAAATGAAGGAATATTATAATACAATTTTTCAGAACGTTATAACTTGAGTAACTGTCATGCTGCTTGGGACCTAAGAAAAGGCTACAATCAGTTACGCAAGCTTACGTATACTTGACTATTTAATCACTCGTCGAATTCATTGCATATTCAATAATAAATGATTACAGCCTCGTGAGATCTTACAAGTGCTGATTTATGAACGTTTGTAGTCACTGCTTGTACCGAAAAGTCTAAAGAATGGTGCTGCTATATCTATATATCTTAGAAACGTAATTTAATGCACAAGATTGTAATGATTAATACATACTACACTTACGAGTATTCCATTCTGCTGAACAAATAAGTTCCGTCTGGCCAAACCAGGTAACACGAAATCCTAGTCTTGCCATTCGAATACCTATAATTAAACAGTACATTTGACATTACAAAAAGATGACACTTTTATAATAACATTTATATACATATATATATATATATATATATATATATATATATATATATATATATATATATATATATATCGGGTTTACATTAGAATTAGGGTTAGGGGCGTGAAACGAATCTTCGTTTGGGTTACACGTTGTCGTTATGCAATAGAGAAGACATTGACTAGTGCAAATACGATTATTATAGAACCGGACAAGTAACCGTGGTAGTTAGGTACTCGAGAAACTAATGACAATGATCCTAGGTTCAATAACGAATCCGCGGTCGACGGGATGATAGATGAAAGATAGATGTACTCACAAAATCTAAGTCGGACGCGTAACGTTCACTGGTCGTAAAGGGTTACTCCTTTCATCAATGAGATCGCGAGCGAGAATGCCTTTCCCGTCCCGATGATATCACAGAGGAAAACTATAATGGGGTGTGTCTAAGGATACGAGATCATCGGATTCGTCGAGAAAAGCCTTCGTTCAGAAAGTAAGGGAAATTGGCGTTGCTGCTAATTGGTCAATCTCCATATCGGTGGTTAGAAAAAGATGCTAGCCGCCCTCGAGGGAAAGTTGCTAGTGGGAGACGCCGCTCGTTGAAAAATAGGTCTCCCCTATTTTCCCGTAGTTGGGACAAAGACTGTTTGTCTGTTTGAAGGACTTTAGTTGACTAAATCTTAAGATTTATAACGGGCCCTCGAGCTAGCCGAACATGTACTGCGGAGACGCATCGACATCTGGCAATCATCTTACTCGAAGAATAGGGTCTGCGTGTGGCGAGCCACGGGACAGAAACCGTTGGAATGTTTACTGTCGCGTGTCGCCACGAATATTTCTTTTAAGGAGAGCTACAGAATTACTCCATACCTTTGTTAGACAAAGCGTTCATCCCGTGACCGCGGCTACGTTCGGCGACTGACTGTCGCCTCGAGCCCAAGCTCATTATCACAACTCTCGAACAATTACAATCGGATTGAATAACTACAATTGTTCAATTACAGCTATAGTAGGCTCTAGGTTACAATGTTGCGGGATTATCCAAAATTCCAAAGGCTCCGGTGTTCTTTCATCTCCGACATATGTTTTTGACAAACAATAGGAGGATACAGATGATACATCGCAGATCGTATATTAGATCTGCTTATTTATACAGATCCGTAAAATCAACATCCAGAATATCAAAACTTATCTTATGAAACTTCGAGCGAAGTCAATTAATGTCTCCCTTAGTTCACGAATTTGCTTATATAATTAATCACTAAGTAGAATAAGACAACAAAGATCGTGTATACATATACATTATACATATGTCGGAGATGAAAGGAAAGCCGAAGCCCTTCCTTGGAAATTTTGGGAACATCCTCTAGTACCTTAGCCTAGATTTTATTATAATTGTAATTGTTTAAGATTTGTAATAAGCGAGATTGGGTTCGAGGTGACAATCGGTCGCTGAACGTAGCCACGGTCACGGGATGGATGTTTTATCTAACGGAGGTCTGGAGTGGTTGTATGTGTTTTCCGAGAAGTGTGGTTGTGGCGGCATGCGGCCTCGAGAGCGGGCCGAGCCACGTGTGATGTTGCCTCGGAGGTGCCGATGCAATGGGACATACATTGTATTTAGTAATCAAAACTCCAGGCAGAAACTGCCTAGCAACGGCGTTTGGAACTCTCTCGATGCTTCCAACGAGTGTGCCTAGCAACGGCGTTTGGAACCTTCTCGATGCTTCCAAACGGGGATAGAAAACAAAATGCAATCGTACAGGGAGAAAAATCTCCACGAGGCTGGCATTCTTGCGATTGCCTTGGAGAGTGATACATCGAGCATTTTCGACGATCGCATTTGCGTCTAAGTTAGTTTCGCTTAGTAAGGAGTTATCCCGGTGACCGTGGATTCGTTTGAACTCAAACATTGCTAATAGTATCATTTAATTTAATTATTCGTAGATCGTATTATTCATTAGGCTTAGTGTTTGTTAGACTTATTATTAGTTGTACTTATTATTTGTTAAGCTTAGTGATAGACCTGTATATACGTGTAAATAAATCTCGGCTTTGTGAAACGATGGCTAGTCCACATGAAGAGTCGTCGCGCGCCCACAACTCGAATCCTGATCCGACATCAGAAGTGGGATCAGTACCGTTTAAAGTGCTACAAGAGCAAATGGACCTTGTGCGCGAGTTAATTCAGACGCTAGCGCACAAAGCGGGGGAGCAACGACCGAGTACGGAATCTAAGGATGCAACGTTACCACGTTTTGACCCCGAAGGCGCGGGCGCCGATCCATCCGCGTGGTGCTCTCATGCTGATCTGATTTTGAAAGACCACCCGATGCAAGAGAGTGCGTTACTCTCCGCTCTAAATCGCGCCCTAAGGGGTTCTGCTGCGCATTGGCTTTCACAAATGGTACGCGGTGGAAAGCTTACCTGGCCAACGTTCAAGGAACAATTTCTTTCGCGTTTTG